>NC_086247.1:110547041-110847730 GCF_021018805.1 Prinia subflava | reverse complement strand
ATTGTAATTTTAGAAGTTTAGGATAGGAGCCTAGAGGGCTTTTTTTTTCTCCTCTTGATACTTTTCAGTAGAGCCTATCTGATCTCAGATACATTGGCCAGCACTGGAGTTTAGTGTCCTCTGTTCCTTTCTTTTGGAGCAGAAAGGCACATTGACAGATTTCAAGCAATTTGCCAATTGCTTTTCCAGACCTCCACCTCTTCAAGCCAGTGGCTCTTTTCCACATTTTTTATCCCTAGGAAAATTAGTTTCTAATTAGGGGGAAATCATGAAAGGGAATGACAAACTGTTTTGAAAAATATTTTAATATGTGATGCTTAACAGAGGTTTCACCTTGAAAAGTTGGTGTGTAATAAAGCTTCCATTGGCTTTGATTTAACCCAGATGCTGGTGGATGCTCTTTACTGCAATTCATCACCATGCTCATAGTGTTTTTTCTAATAACAACATAATAACAAATTCATAATAACAAATTTACCCTCTTCATTATGACAAAGTCTACTACTGTGATGCAGTAAATTCCTATTTTCAAATTCCAAGTTGCTTCTGAGATTGTCAACCCAGACAATCAGCTGACATAAATTATCATAGCTTCAGCAGTTCTGGGTGGTCTGTGTGCTGTGACCCCAAAGATGCTCCACTGGTTTCCTTACACATGTTTTGGCATGGTTAGTGGCTGTTAGAATTGGGGTTGTGTGTTCTGAATCTGAAATGTGCAAGCATTCACCCACACTGGCCCTTATGCATGTAAGTGCCTTTCTTCTGGGCATCTCTCACAGTCCCTTTTCCATTCTGTAGGGCTTTGCTTTCTCTAAAAAAAAAAAAAAAAAAAAAAAAAAAAAAAAGGAGAAAGATTAAAAAAATATATTAAATGAAACAGCTAAATTCTCTTCCAATGCTAAACCCAAGTGGGGAAAAGACAGGAGTAATAAAAGAGGAGAAAATACATATTGTGCCTTACAGCAAACAAGGTTTGTTGTTATAACTGGAGTAAATATGAAGTCCTGTTGTGAAAAGTCAAAGGTTTTAGGATTACAGGCTTTATCCCATTAATTTTTTTAAAGGTTTTATTAAAGCAATAGTATTGTATATGGTTATTTACTATGTTTTGTCTATCTGTCTGTAGATTTGTGGTTGACTGTTAGTGATAATGAAAATAAAAATAATTACAAAGTAATATTAGCAGAAAAATCAATATAACTTTTTCATTTTGAATGAAAATTATTTAATAACTTTTTTATGAAGTCCTAACAGTTCTTTTTTTTAGAATTACAGAGAAATTATATCTGTAATACTAAATCTATCTTAATTCAATATCCAGTATGTACTGTGTGCATTAACATAATGAATGCATTCCCTAGCGTTTCCCAGCTGCAGTACTGGAAACTCTTGTGCTGATTTAATCCAATCAGGACCCCACAGGCTGCTCCAAAAGGACAAAGAGGCTCCTTCAAACCTATAAGTTTGTGGGTTACCTGTGGTTATGGCCAACCAAGAAGCAGATTGCCACCTTGCAAACCTCAGCTGAAGCAGCAGAGCCCATTTCAAATATAAACCCATGAAACAGCTTGGGGTGAAGAACAGTTAGTTTGTGCTCATCCATAAGAGCTCCCACTTGCACCAGAAGATCCCTAACCAGCTGGAAGTCACTGCCAACTATTATTGCTGTCTTGTTTAGGTATACTGGAAGTTGCTAAGTTGAGAAATTTAGAATGTGCATTTTAGTAAGATCACAGAAGGATATAAAGCAGATTGTCCATTGTAGAAGTGGAGGTCAATGGTGTTTCTTTTTATTCAATTATTTTAAGTCTTAAAGGCATACAGTACTATTTTTTTAAAACATATTTTTGACATATTTTTTAGCAAGGTCAAGATTTTGACTGTCAGTTTTAGATAGTCAAGAAATGCTGTGTTATTAAATGTAATATGGCAGCAGCTTCTACACACTCAAATTCCAATTTTTTTTTTGGATTTTCATAAAATTGTGATGTACTTCCTGGACAACAATCATTGGTTAATGGCCAGAATTTTAAATTTCATCTGTGTATGCAAACAGCATTTCATATGAAGGATAACATGGCAAAACTGTTACCCATCTGTTTGGTAGCAGAACATATGAAATACAAAAATGTTAAAATCTCTTCTTAATTAATTATTTTTATTAGTTGCTGTTTCTAGACATGTAAGTAGATGCAATTACATGAAAGATAAGTATTAATTTGCTGTGGGCAGCTATCATAAGCATAAACATTTTCGGCATAGTTAAAAAATATATACTTGCCTTTTCCAATGTAATATTGGTTTAGATATTCCAGCACTAAATGATGATAAAATGCTGATATATTTTCAGAGACTGCACACCACCCTCCATAGTAAATGTATCTTCTTTAAATTCCATGCACAGTTGTTCCAAACACTTGTGTTCTACAAGGAATGTGACTGAAACAGGTGTTTGTTTATATTCCAAAGCCTGATGTTTTAGCAGAAGAAAACATAGAAAATGTCCTGGGAAATGTAACATTTTACAGTCTAGTCTTGCCGCTTACTGTTGTGATATCCTCTGTGTTTGTGGGATCGTACCTCTGGGACATAGTGTTTGTATTTAAGTTAGTGCTCACACTAATGCTATTCCTATTTGATTTATTCACAGGACAGTGATATGGAGGCAATGGTTGAGTATTTGGAGAGTGTCTTGAATAGCAGCTCTTTGGGTAAGATGATATATCTTCTTTAGATAGCAGCAGTTATTAGCGGTCTGTATGCATCACTGTCCAACTATTTGCGTTTTGTAACCAAATTACTCAAAAAATGTGATCTCCTTGAAAATTACTTCCTTAATCTACTGCAGAGAAGTATAACTATGCCAAAAGAAAAGGCATAGGTAGTTAAGTGCTTTTGTTGGAGATAATAAAGCCATAAAGCATGCTAGTCAGAAGCATAAAATGTTATAAAAATTTTTTTAAAACTTGGCTATTGTCATTTTTTTCTCCAGAGGAAAATATTTGAGGACGTGGAAGCTATTTTATAGCTTTTAATCCTGGTAACAATAAGAGAAAATGAATTGAAATACTTAATTTTTTAAAAATTATGGTCAAGGTTTGGATAATAATTTATGTAACAGTATCTCATTACAGGTACAAAGAAATCAGTGAGAACTTAAGTTTGTAATTTAATCCTAGAATCTCTGGCAAAATACTGTCTATAGACTTACAGTTTGAAAACCTGGGTCTTTGTGGTCTACGTAAACGCTGAAAAGCAAACTTACATGAAGGAAGGCTATTTACTGTGGCTGCCACAGTCACTGTCCTCAGAGGCCACCAGGTGGGACCATGCCAGCAGCAGCCCCAGTGTGACCTGCATGAAAGGCTGGCTGAGTTCCCAAAGGCTCCCACTGAGCTGCTTCATTTGCATTTTTTCAGCTGGGATAAACCTGACTTGGTATGATCTAAATCCACAACACAGGAGACTCCTAGGAAGTCCTCCTTTCAGAGATTCTTCCAGGGCTGAGCACTGTTTCCCCCCTGCTTGTGAGCCTGGACAGATGGGAAGAGAGAGTCAGAGAAGAAGGATGAAAGGGGGTAATCAAAGTTGTTGCCATCACAGTCTTGTAGCCACTGGTCACCTTCTGGGCCCCATGTCAGGGAGACCCCCAGGACTGAAGGAAGGAACATTTGCATCCAGTTTCCCTTCACACTTACAGAGAATCCCCTCTCCAAATTCTGCACTCATCTATGCAGTTGCAGCATCACTGTCTGCAATGGGTTTGCAGAAGTTGAAATAAGAACACAATTTTGCTCTGTGCTTCAATATTCCATCATTTAATTAAAGAGAGGAATTACCTTGAAGGCTGCTGAGAGCAAACAAAAATATAAGCCAAACAGTGGTGTTTTAAAATCGATCTTAGTATCAGAAACTCCCTTATCTTAATCTTTTTCATTCAGTCTTAGGGAGAAGAAGATGCCTTTTTAAAAATTGTAATATTAAAGAATTAAATTGTACTTTTATCACTGAAAAAATCTCCAACCAGTCTGTGCTGAAACTTATACCCTTACTCCAAACTAAGGTAATAATTAGGTATGATTTTCTCCAAAGAAATATATGTGATGATAAAAAGAGACAAATCTCCAGGTTCTCTTTTATCTTTCTCAGTGTCATTGAGAAAGTTTAAACTTCCATTATTTTAAGTTCTTCCAAAATCAAACTATAAACCTCCAGTTGGGGTAATTTTTATGGGTTTGCTAATGTTCATTTATACCTTGCATATTGTTCACTGGGGTCCAAATTCCCATTACATCAACATTTTCTGTACATGGTGCATTTTACATAGGTTAGATACTTGCTGTCTTTTTCACACTAAAGCTAGGTGTGTCGCCTTGCAGGTCTGCATTTCTTTAGCTGACCACTAGCACATTAATTGTAGCCATGGCATTGCCAGTACTAGGCAGGACCTCCCCTCTTGTCATCCCATGCCTGTAGACCTTTACAACTCATCCTTTGCTCCCACTTTTCAAGGCATCTGCTGTTGTACCAGGCCTGTACTTTTCCACGTTATTTGAATTAACTTAGTTATAAATATGTCTTTCTACACAGAATACTACTACCCATCTAAAAAATCAGGTTATATGTTACAAGAATAAGTGGAAATAAAACAGCCCACTGCACAGTAATTGGAAGAACTGCTGCTATAGCTTAAGCAATTAAAGTTTCTGTCAGACAAGACCAGACAAAGCCTGAAGCCTTTCAGACTCTGTTCCAGGTGTGTGGCTTGGTACAAGCAGAGACAATACCTTATTAGTAGGCTACAGAGCTACAACAGAGTTATAATGGCTATTCCTGAGACAGTATGGATTTCATGGCAATAATAGGGCAATAGAATCAGGAATCTGGCCAAGACAGAATTTCTTGTAGCATCTTTCATTATTAAAGTATTACCAAATAATTATGAGTCATTCCAAGTGGTTGTTAGAGAACAACCAAGAAGAAAAAAGCTAGAACTTTTTTTAAAAATATCAACCAAGGCTGTAATAAAAAGAATGCAATAAATATAATTTTTTTTTTCAACTGGTGTAATTTGTTTAGTATAAACCTCAGTGTTTATAAAAGGACTTGGGAGGTAACTGAGTTTTCTCCCCAAGAGGTCCCTGAACCACTCCAACTACCAGAGCTTTTGTGGTACACAATTGCTTTTGTGTTGGCTATCCAGGTCCATGAGGAGTGCATTTGAAATAAGATAGGCCATGCTGATAAATTGAAAAATTGAGAAGATCCCACCAAAAAACTGCAAAATATAATGGAGTTTGAAAAATTCATTTTAAAATTTACTAAATTTGCTTGGCATTAAGGAAGAGAAGGTTAGGGGCAGTTGGGTCACATTGTATTGTTTATGAATCTGGGAAACACATTTGATTCAGATCTTTTATATCTTGTACAAAAAGGCATTGTAGGATCTCATATGTAGCAGTGAAAGCTAAAGAAAAGAAATATGACATACAAACATAAGTTTGTGATTCAGTGGATATAACAGTTTCACAACACATCATGGCTTATGAAGAGATGCAGTAGATGTGTATCACCAATTCTTTGGTCATAAGCAGCAATGTTTCTAGGAGTGCCTTTGGACTATAATTTATGAAAACTCTTACCAGATAATGCACCTGTGAATAAATTCCTTTCTCTACAGATCCTCAGTGAAAACCTCAAACTGGTGCTCTATCACCTGAGAGGACAAAGATCTTTTGCCCTTTGCCCCATGTTGTTTCTGCAGTACTGGGTTAGACACTGGGAGACATTGAAATACATTTAGAAACCACAACACCTGGTTTTGAAAAGTCAGTGTTGTTGTTTCATTTGATTTTGTTTAATGGATCAAGAAGGATATATTGGATAAAAAATGCAAATCATTATCTGGTAACATTTTGAAGAAGCATAGTTCCTTGTTGTGTGTTGATATGTGGGTACACAAACTACCTGAAGCTGGGTGCAAAATATATTATTAATCCAGTAATTGCTTCTAAGAAAATACCTTTGATATAGAAGTTGGTGTGATTATGAATCACCCCAGCAAAATTTGTTGAGGTGTGCTGTAGCACCAATGTATCAAGCTCTTAGCAGTCTTCACTGAGAACTCATTTTTTTAATGATTAACCACACCTTTGCAGCATCCTACCATATTCCGTTTGTGCTGCCATGCAGTAGCCAAAAACATCATATTAAATGGAGAGGAAGATAGAGAGTTTGCACGTAGAGACTATGTTTTTCTTGGCCAACTGCCAATGTGTAAAGTAGACAAAATATGAATTATTTAGCTAGAAATGCCAGGGGAAAAAACCCAACCAAACAACAAACCAAAAAAACCCAATCCCCACCAAACAAGAAGGATGTCTTTAATAGTGAAATGTCAGAGGAGAAGGAAATATTGTAGTAATAAATATACTGAATTCACTAAACAGAAAGAATATGCTGAGCTCTTACTACAGTGATATATCCTGTAATAATAGTAATGCCAGAATTTATCTGGTGCCTATGGTTAAATGTACTCTTCCTTAAGAGAATGCAAGGTTTATATTTTCCTTAGGCCACTGGTGCTCAGGGCATCAATTTTTAATTGGTTTCAAAGCACCAAAGCCTTACATCTGGACCTTAATACTGTGCCAACAGAGAGGAGCATGCAGCCTAGTAAGTCATGAGCTCTGCTTTGCACAGCACCTGGGGTTTCCTCTGAGCTATCCTGAGGATAGCTGAATTTTCCAATGCTGCCAAAGGAGTTGAATGCTCCCAGACTCCATGTAAAACCATATGGATATGCATGTGCTCTGTTACAGTAACTGATCAGGAAATGTTTTTTGCATTAATAGGTAAAATAGTTGGTTGCCAGTAAGAACTGGGCTTGTCGTTTTTCATCTTTTAAACAATATTAACTATGCCTGAGTTGTCATACTTAGGCACCAGATACCTCCTAGATATTAGGTGTAAAATAAACTAGGAAAATGTTTTTAACTGTGCCATCCTGCTAACAGAATCAGAAATCCATTTCTTCTGTGCTTCCAAGGTTCTCAATCCAGCAGACACTCACTGTGAGTGATTCAGGAGGATCACTCACAGTGGAAAGTTTTAATCTCAGTATTAAAACGGATGTGATCAGGGTCTAGAATCATGTAAGGCATAGGAGCTTAACTGTTGGGAGAGCCATGATTACACATTCCAGGGAAGCATTTGGTGTTCTCTGGAGGTGTCTATACCACCTCATAGAGGGAGGGGAGCTGCAAGCTCCCTCTGGCTGCATCTGATCCCTGCTAATGCAATTCAAACTAAGCCAAACCCCAGCTGAGTCCAAGCTAAAAACCCCTGGTAGGAGGGGAGTGTTAGACAAGGCATTGTGTTAACGTGTTTGACTTTTGGCTTGCTCCTATCCTATGCAAAGCCCTCCCATGCCTGTTCAGAACTTGGGTCCTGTGTGGCACAGCCCACACATTTACACCCTGATACAGCTCCTGTTTTGGGAAGTGAAATCCTAATGCCAAACAATTTTCAATAAGAAGCTAAAAAAGCTGCTTTGTTCAGCACAACAAATTGAAAGCTGAAACAGGATCTCTTTTCCCAGTTATAAGGAAATGAAAGCATATGCAAAAGGGAAGGAAAGACCTTCATAAGCCAAGGGATAGAACTGGCACAGGAGGAAAATGAGCATGAACTGCTCCCTAAAGAAATTTTATCAGGAAATAAGAGGGAACATTTTAGCCACTAGCTCCCACTGAGGTTTTGAAATTGTCTTCCAATGGGAGTAGTCAGGGCAAAAAATACATAAATTTCTTAGGAAAACCACAGACTTGTATGATGGGATGACTACATGAAATTGCAGCATATTTGAGCTGATAACCCTGACAGTGCTCTGTGATTCAGCACTTCTGTGTTCCTGTGGATGAGTGCCTCAGTGGTATGTGAGCCCTAGGTCCTGAAATATTGAAACAGCTCACAAGGCCTGCAAACAGAAAGAGTGGGAATGTGTGTTTATGCATATGTATCTTTCTTAAATACATACATATGTATTTACATATACAAGTATGTTTATATATATATATTGATACATAAAAAGAGTACCTTTATCTGAAGGAGAAACTGATGTCGTAAGAGAAATACTTCCAGTTTACAGTAATGATCAAGCTCAAGGAGAGACTGGCCTGTTAGGAAGAATGCTCTTGCTCTTAAAGATAAGTAAAAAAACAATGAAAGAAAATGCATATTGTCTAAGCAAATTTAATTTTGTTGGATATTTGTCCATCCCAGCACTTCCCCAAGTGATTATCCTTTCTGTTGTAATTCCCTGTGTATTCCTTGTTATTTCAGTTCTGGTGCCTTTAAGCTATAAACCTACTTGTCACTCAGAAAGGAATTGCCCTTAATGTACATTTAATAATCTAATTAATCTTTAATTAAAGTGGCTCTGCCTTGTGAGAAACAGGAATATTCTTCCTCCTTCTGACTGCCCTTGATTCTGCAATAGAGCTCAGGGGATGAAGGTGAATAAGGTTGTGTGTCTGTGCATTGATTTGTAGGCTCCAGGACTGTCACCAGAGTGTCTCCAGGGGTGCCCCAGGGATTCAGAGCTCTCGACAGTACAATGGCTGAGACCAAGCTGAAACACATGAGGGAGTAAGTAGCATATTTATGTGTTACCAATGTGCAGGCAATGAATATGGATTTTAAAAACTGCGAAGCACAGCAAATGAAACCCCAAAATCCCATCAACGAAAAGAAGTGGATGGTAAGGTGTTTAGAGGCTTGCCTACCTGCCTCCAGAGAGGATGAAGGTTCTGATTGTTTTCTTGTAAGCTGCACAATCACTGACATCCTTCCAGAATCCCTTTTGCCTTTTGCCTTCCCTGCTGTTGTTGTCATTCTGGATTTCACTTTCTTTATTAGCACAGCCCATGCCCATAGATCACCTGCAGATGTACACATTACCACCACCACGTTTGCTCCCTCACCCACATTTCATTCTTGTCTGGAATGAGAAATAAGTGGGTTTGTTTCCCATGGTGATATGATGTTTTAAACTAACTAAATTTGCTGCTGTTGGCTGGGATTTTCAAATGAGACAGAGGAATGTACATGGGCAGTTCCCTTTGAAACTCACTGTCTACTTGTTTTCAGCATTGCTGAAGCCCCAGCTTTATTTATAAAGGTTTCAGTGTCTTAATAAAACAAAAATCTGTGCTACCTTTCTAGAATGCACTGGTTAATGTATCTTAAGCCTTTATCTTGATTCAGTAATTTCTGGCCTTCCAAGATTTATTGCATCCTAATTTAGGTGCTGATCTAATAATCATAGCAATGTGTATTATTTCTGAGCTCAAATATTCTTTGCAATATTGCAAGATTCAACTGCTCTCAGAATATAAACTCTTTTTAAAAGGGCAATTTTTTTTTCTTGTGTAAGTGGACAGTGCCAATAATGTGGTGGATGTTACTGGAATACAGATAAGCTCAAACAGTAGATGTTAATAATTTAAGTGAGATCTCTGAAGAAAATGAGTACAATTCCAACACCATTGATAGCAACCACTGGTTAAAACAAATCACCATGTACTCAGGAAAATACCAATCACATTTACTCCCAACAGAAGTTGTTTGGTTTTACAGTATTTCGAGATGCAGCAGCTCCCAGGGTTTCACTTCATGGCTTAGCTTTTGTTGTGGAACCAGTCCCAGGTCTCACAGCCTTCCACTTGTACTGCTTTCCATTCTCTTTTCATGGAAACTACTTATAAAAATAAATTAATGCATTATGTTGTCCCAACTACTTACAAGGTGAGATTTTTAGTCAAAATTCCCACTAAACTTACAGATTTCACCTGGTATTCTCATGGCTCCTGGATAAAACAAAATACTTGAACTTCATGGTCATTGCTTTTAGGGCTGAGGTATGATTAGATCCCTTCCTTCAAATTCTGTTTTTCCAGTGCTGTTTCATGGTTTTCATGGTTTGTTGTGACTCACATTATTGTCCTTTCTCCAAAGCATAGCATAACTTTTTCATTTTCTGAATATGTGAATATGAGAAAGGACTTAATTGCTTGGAAAGTAAAGTGTTAAGGAACAATGAGCAGAGTACCCAGCATGTGTGTAGTCAAGGAGATCCCTGCAAATGCTGACCCATGGCCGGTCTGCACACAGGGCACTGTGGGGTTTTCAGTGGTGAGAAAGAAGCACATCTGGCTATGAATCAACAGATGAAGCCACAGCTTCTCTGCTCATCCCTCAGCAAACTTCATATGATGTGTTTGTTGAATGTCATCCTCACAACTGTGCCACAGAAGCAAGGCTAATATAATTTAGACTTGTGCTATTCAGTTTTACTCGTGTAGATGGAAACTTTTGGGGGGCGGGGGGGTCTTCCAGATGACAGCTTCTAATGAAAGAGACAATGTGAGGAATTTGTCTTACAGAAACGGAGTAGCTGGAGTTCCTAAAAGGAAAGAGAAGAGCAGAGCAGAGGAGATAATGTGGAGGTGCAGTGCAATCTGGTTGGGTGTCAAATCACTCTAGAAAGAGGACTATGAAGGTTTGGGATTTGCACCATTTTCAGATGTTAGGAGCAATAGATTCTGGTGAGGGAGACTCCTATGTCGTGAACTGCTCATAAAGAAACTTTGTGCCCATGCATTACAGATGACATTACTGGAAGAAAGTGTCAGTAGCTCAGATAAAATGGTAGATTAATCTAAAATAACACAGGGTCTAACCACAAAAGTGCCTTTTAGCCATTTCCAAAAGTCACATGAATAATGTTGGCTTGCAAACTACTGTAACAAGGCAGTCACTTGACAAGAGGTTATGTCCACATTGTTAGAGTTACTGCAGCATAATTCACTAAATGCCTTCTTTGACTTGCTGTGTACAGAGCATCAATTTAGGAGTTTGTACTGTATTCTTATGCAGAACTTGACAAGGATACTCCTGTGAGAGGGAAACTGTGCTAAAATCTTTATGGGAATATAGAAGGGAGCCACTGATATTCTTGAAAGTGGTAGGTAGGAGTGCTTGGTATCCTCCAATTTCAAGTGAAAAGAAATAGCATTTTTTTCATTATAACCCCTAAATATTTCCCCTGACTTTTTCTTTCCAATTACCATTGCACTCTCTGTTCCAGTTGATCACATCCAGCATCAGTGAATTGCTGTCCTCTGAATAAAAGTCATGATAAAACCACCAACTCCAGTATCAACAATTTCTAGTTTGTTATATTTGGCATCAGAATTCATTATAAATTTTATAAGAGCAGAGATTTAACTTCACCTTTCAAGCAGATTTCATTGTCTCCACAAAAATTTCCACTTCAATGCTAAGCATTTTGATATTAGGTTCTGCAGTGTTGATAAGGAATCTCCATTTTTTGAGCTAGCTCCCACTGTTATCATTATGCTCCTCCCCAGCCCTGCATGCCAGCAGCGAGAAGTCAACCAAATATAGAAATCAGAGCTGTGAGACTCTTATTCCTCATGTTGGGCTTTGAAGCTGCAGAATCATGTTAGATGCAGGAAATGGGAGGAGCCATTTCCTGGTGTTTTCTGTTGTGGCCACCATCTAACTCTCGTGGTGGTTCCCATCCTTGGTGGTACGAGGTAACTTGGTGCATGCTGAGTCTGAGAAGCGTTACTGCCACGTGCTGTCCAGAGCAAGTTATCTTCATGGAGAGATCTGTGAAGACAAAGGAATAATGACTTTGCACTCATGTTCCCCTATAGAGACTTTCCAACTGTGCATCTCAGGAGAGAACCACGCTGTTCTTCAGAACCAGCTCCTCAAGCCAAAGCTTTTTCCCTGCCAGATTAAATTGTAGTAGCACCTATTAATTTTTTTTCCCCCCAAGGTCCATACAAAAAACTTAGTACAGATCGTTTTGTTCTCCTTTGTGGAGATATCCATGAATATCTACAATGAGTCATTTTAATAGCCATGAAACTTAATACACACTTTAGAATTCAATAAAATGTATGGCAGTAAAAGGAAAAGGCTTTTATGCCCCAAATTTTAAGTAAATTAAAATCCTTTTGCCCAGCAGTAAGCACCTCTTAGTCAGTCCCCAAAGTCTTATGCACAGCAGCATGCCCTGATCAGGCAAAAGACTTCATCATCCCCTGCTGAGTGTAAGTAAAGCAGTCTTTCAGAAGTCATGAAGAAAAGGCATTGGGTGATATTTTTATTCTGCTCCTCTGAATGCTCATAACACTATTGGTTTAGAGTTGTGAGCAGTATGTAGGTACGCTTCTTGTGCTTGTGATGCTGCCATCAAATGCATCCTTTATCTTAAAAATTCAGAAATAAAGGTCATTTTGAGGTCGTTCAGTAGGCACTGGATGTTCTTTGAGGTAAGTAGTCTTAAAATCCCAGAAGTATAGATTTTTTGTACATTTATTTGTGCATTTTTAACAAATTATTACAGTAAAGAAAGTGTTTACATGATGTAGTATTTCAGTTTATGCAGAGTGGACCTTTCTGAGCCAGCTGAAACTGATTTTGCTATTGACGTTATTGAGGGCAGCTTAAGTGAAGACAAAAGGAACAAATACAGAAAAGCTAATTGTTTTTTAAGATTTTTATTTTAAAACTTATCAGTGACCTTTTGATTGCCATTGACTGTCATGTTGAAGGTCATTATGTAAATGTGCTTGAGGAATAAGATGTCTTCTCACAGACAAGACATACTTGGTAAGGAAGTTTATTGACACTGTCTGAGCTACCATGTTTTTTGCAGGTGAATAGAGTACTCTTGAAGGTATTGATCCTGATATGTTTTTGAGCATTGAATTTCCTCTTACACACACCACAGTGTTCTGTCCAACACTCCATTTTCAGGTAATAATTTCTGTCTGGTGATCCCAAGACATCTTACAACATGACTATAGTTTTCTGCATCTCATGGGCTAAGCCAAGATTTTATTTACATATCCATCTTCCTTGTCACAGTTTCTCACACCTCATTTTTAAAGGCCAGTCTCAAATGAGTCTAATGAGTTCATTATGGAAACAAATTAAACATCTTAGTCCATGAGTTTCTCTTTCTTTTACTGAAAATCTATTTGAAGATAATTGCACCATTACCTTCCAGACCCAAATTTGAAAAAAGTATTTTGGGTTTTCTCCTTGCTTTACAAGCAAGTGACAGTACAGTAAACTCAGCAGGAACACTGAAGGATTGAACCCTAGTGAGTGAATGCTCCTGTCTCAGGAGTCATTGCTGTCCCAAGGCAATCACTGAAAGAGAAAGTGGGAACTGGTAAATCCTGGGCCTCTCCTGCCTAAGAAGAAATGAAGGTGAGCAAGACACCTCAGCAAGACTGCTCTGAAGTGCAGTAGAAGCAGCAGCAATCCCTCAAGGCCAAAGTTGGAGCTGATGGTCTAATTCCTCAGGCATTTTCCATGGGTCTTCATTCAGCTTTTTCCCACTGTCCATACTTTCCATGACAAAAATGGGCTGCTTCTCCTGTTGGCACTTTGTCTCTTCTGCTGCTCCCCTCCATCCTGCATTGGAGGATGGGGAGAGCATGTCACCTGCCAACACCATAATTTCAGCAGTTCTTAGCAGCCTTACATTTGTTATGGTGCACTTTGAAATGAATAATGTGAACAAACTTGGTAGTTAAAATGAGGGAGTGTTGGGGCACAATTAAAGTTTGATGCATTTTCTTGGGATGTTCATCTTTTGCCCATTTTGCAGATTACTTTAACCTCAGGTTGTACCCTTAAAACAATGTGTAATATTGTGTGTATTTGCTTAGATACATAAAGAAAACACAGATTTTTTTTTTTCATCTTCTCTGCTGAGCTGTATGTCATAGATCCATGAGTCATTCTGTTATTCTGAATTTTTAAGAACTTTTTTTTAAGGGCACAGTAATATTATGATTGCTTTAGCACTAGAGAGAGTTTTTATTCACTTTGAAAATTGCATCTCAGTAGCAAAACACCTAAAATTTTAAGTATAGATTCATTCATTTTAAAATGTCAAGTGGCCCCAAACACTCAAAACATTCAGAGGATTAGGCTTATACTTCTTTTTGTTTTGCACACAAAGCATAGCTTGCCTGGTTTGTCATGCTGTGCATACATAATGCATAGATTGAGCTGTTCAGATTTCCAGCACCCTGATTTTGTCAATAGTTTGCAAATGTGAAAATGCTTTCACACAGCATTAATTATATAGTGTGTTTTCAATATGGAACCACTTGAAGAATTTTGACAGTGTTTACTAGAAGTAGCATTGCAGCCTTGGAATGTTTACTTGACAGAAATATAGATAGGGAATTTTCCAAGAGGTTTGACACAGGAATGACCAGAACTCTCTTTTGAAAGATATTAATTGTTTGCTTTTTTAGGAAAAAAAAAGTGCTAGATTTCTATCTATGTCTTTAAATGCCTGAACAGCTCTGTGAAGCTTGTCTTATTTTGATACAGAAGAAACTGAATGCATAAGTCTTTGTAGGCCTTTCTGAAAATCATAGATCTACTGCCCGTAGTTGGTAATTGCTTTTCTTTCTTTCTCTATAGAATAATGTCATCATGGAATTGTATGGCTCTGCCAAAACTTGAGTTTGCCTTAGTCCTCTTTAGTGCTAGGAACTTTTAAAAGGGCTACAGATGTGAAAAGAGACCTGAAAGAAGTTGTGGACTTAATCCACCTGGCTTCAGGCCCCATTGCGTGGATACAGATGTGAACTAAGCCCAAATGGTTGATGTTTGAAAAACTGTTTGCATAAAATCTTATGCAAATGGATTTGGGAGTCTTTTTGTGTATGTTAGTGTCTATTTTTATGTATATGTGTATATACACGCTTAAATATTTGCCAGAATTGGACATCTCACATTCCACAGCAGTTGGGGTTCTTTTAGCTTTTAAAATGTGTAGCAGGAGCAGGATGTCTTGTACGGTAGAGCTATCCCAAACTGGGCCTCAGACCAGGCCTTAGACCTGGGCCTGCTAGGCCTCAAACATTTAACCTACGTAGGTCTAGATAAGCTTGTAGTGCTGTAGAAGCTGCGTTAAGGTATATCTATCCACAGAATAGAGTAATTACACTGAAACTCCGTAGCTGCCTTAACTCTAGATTGTTTGCATATTTCTTTACTCTCACTGCCTATCAGAATGCACCACTTCTTGTAAACTATGCTGTCTGTATTTAACCCGCCATCTCAAGCAATAAAGGGAAGAACGTGCAACATACCCACATTGGGTCAGCCCCCGTTCTTTAGTCCCCGATCTTTATCTGCTCCCAGCTTCAAAAATGTCTTTTTGATTGGATGTTTAGGAGTGTTTTTACTTTTACTGTAAGCTTGTATGGGTGTTTAGCATAGCTCAGAGCTTGAATGCTGCTTCACCTCCCTCTGTGGCTGTACAGTGCTCAAGGCCAGCTGGAAATTTTGTGAGTAAATTACTGTGATGTTTGTGATATTTCTATCAAGAATTGTCCATCTCCGTACCAACTGTTTACATTAATCTCTCCATTGAAGCACTCGACTCATTGACAACCTTTTAATGAGACTGACTTATTGCTAACTCAGAAATGCATTGTTTTATATCCAGAAGTAACACGTAATGGCTAAAGATAGTGCTTGGATTGAGAAAATATATATATAATAATAGTATTCTCATTGTTTCATTGAAATGCCTAAGTACCTTCTCTGTTGGAGTCCAGAGGATCCCTCTGACAGCCCTGGAGAGTCAGGGGGCTGTACAGGGGGGTCTGGGATCTGTACAAGGGGGTCAGCCAGCCTCCCACAGAGCCCAGAAGGACTCTGATTCTGGCTTCTATCCATGGAAGTGAATGCTCACATGAAGGAAGAATCACAGATCCTAAGAATTTAGAAGTAGATAGTAGTTTGTTATAGAGTATAAATATAGAGATTAGGATTCATAGTATACGGGGCTGAGAAGACAAGATGGAAGAATTGGAGAGTAGCCCCTAGTTTCCTTGTTCTTGTTCTCATCCCCCATCTTTTGCTGATTTGGACTTTAGAGATTGGTTTAGAATAGAACTGACATGTTAGCGTAGCAAGTTAGTATTGGTAATGTTCTGTAAACAATAAATACGTCTTGGACTGTGGTTGAGTCGGGAGTACGGTACATAAGGTACGGGGCTCTCTGATCCGCCCCAGTCCAGCGGCAGCCCAGCGCCAGTCCAACGGCGTGTCTTGCTTTGCTGGGGACGCCTTGCAAAGCCGAACAAGAACTGTTAGATAATATGAAATAAACAACCTTGATAACTTGAGCTGCTGGACTCACAGTGTCGTCTCTGCCTTTAGTGTGAAACGCTCAAGGCAAAGAGAAGACAGAAAACCTTATTATCTTGAAGAACAGCAACCCCAGGGAAATACCCAGAGAACAGCAACCCTGGGAGAAGATTTCACCTCCTCGGGGAACGGCCGCCCCGAGGGGAATCTCGGAGAACATCAACCCCGAGACTTCTCCTTTCTCTGATAGGCAAATTGTTGGTTTCAAAACTGTCATTTTGGTATGAAATCCTAAGTCAGGAGAGACCCCCTCCCAATATTAAGGCATGTAAAGGGACATCAGCATTAACTCTGTATTACCACACAGCTGAACAAAGGAGAAAGCAGTTATATTCTTAGATTCTTGCAAGATCTGCATATAATTATTGACACTTCAGAGGCAACTACTGTATCCTCCCATGCCCCCATTCAAGAAGTAGCTGTATATTGTGCTGCTCTTCAGATATATCTGTCTAAAACAAATGCATTGATAAACAAAGAAAATAGCATCAAGTATGTGTTAAGTGTGCCATGAATTCCTGCTTCATCCTGATCAGTGATGCTGAAGAAATTAAACTGATGACTTTTCAAAGATTCTTTGAATGCCATGGCACTGTTAAAAATCAGAATGTTGTTTAAAATAATTATAGAAAGACTAAAATATTTCAGACTGTGCATAAAGCTACTGCAGCCCAGAGAAGTGTGTTTCAGGTAATTCTTCATGGCCACAGTGAAACTGTCATTTTCACCCACCCTACCTCATGAAGAATAGCTCTATAGAAGCAAATATATTTCCTCTTTTTAGTATTGGTAGTAAATTTCTTAATATAGGAAGACTTTTAAATTGCAGTATTCAGGTTTGATTTAAATAACTGTGTTTTGTTGTAATTTGTTTCCTTCTGTGGAAATAATGAAAGGAAACACATTTTCTCTGGATAAAGCATCTTCTAAATTCATAGTAGCTAGAACTCAACTAGCAGCTCTAAATTATAATTAACACTTCTTCCAAGAGCAGATGTCAACTCCAATTCCTATTTTATAAATTCATTTATCTCTGAATATGAGGTGCATGGAGAATATTATTGTTGATATTTTTTCACCTATGTGTCTACATATTTTAATAATAAGATCCTTCTTAACTCATGGGAAAACATGTCCTAAATACGCTTTAGATTTTGCAGATCTTTGAAGTAGGACATCAGAGAGTTTTGTTTGCAATCAAATTAAGGTGCTTTAATTCAGGAATTATGAAGTAATTAAGGATGAATTAGGAAAATTATCATTGTGTTTTCAAGTGAAGAAATTTTCATTCAGCAGTAATGTGAGGATAGTTGAAGTCCATTGAGGCTTGAAGGTGAAGGTGGGGGCTACTAATAGTAATTCATATTGCTTTTCTTACTAGCTTTTATATAATAATACTTTCCATTACCTTTTTTTATTTTTTAATAAGCCTTTTTCTTACACTTAGCCATTTTTTTCACATTCCCAAGATTGAACAGCTGTCAGAACTAGAAAAGTGGTACCCTACCTTTAGAAATGAGTTCCTAAAACCTGAATCATGGAACTTATTATGCCCTTCTCCCAGCAGATCTTAAGGGGTCTTTAAACAGCAACAGAGAAGTTATGCTGCAAATGGAGGTTTGAACCCAGGGCCATTTCTTTAAAGTGTCAAAGTTTTAATCATTCATAGTTAGTAATGCCAGCAAACAGAATGACAGAAAGAGAGGACAGAGATCTTTTGTGTTCTGACTGAGATAAACCTGTTTGTTTACTGAACTGTAAGATGCTGTAGCAGATATCTTAAGATTTTCTGCTACAGTTAGAAAACAATATTTTGTATGAGACCAAGGATATGCAATTTCCTGATTCTTTTGCAAAGTCATCTCAGGAGATAAATGCAACAATCTTTTTCACTGAGATTCATATCACTACTGCTTAGCTTTTTTAAAGAGAAATATGGGGTTAATAAATTGATGCTTGGAAATAACATTAATTCAGGGACAAATTCTTGTTGGATGTATTGATGAGAATCCTAAGTAATATTGCTGGAGTCCATGGGGATAGCTCCTTGACTTGGAAAGAACAGAATTTAGAGGCACCTACTGACATTATTCTTTCAAAGATCCCTGGACTTGCTTTTATGCCCAATGAGCCAAAATCAACAAAGTTTTGTTCTGTACTTTACAATGTGCTCTTTGGTGGTGGATGCAGGTAGCCTCGCTGCATTCAAAAGGAGAAATAAATGCCCAGTGGAATGGGTATTCCAGGTCCAGAAAATTTCTTTGTTAAGGTTTGCATTGATGTAGGCATGAGTAACTGGTATTTTGAAATAACTGATTTTTCTGTGTTTGTCTTGGGAGCAGTGTGTTTGTTGCCTCTTATGGCAGAGGTGAGGTGTTAGAGCTAATGCCTGATCCGGAGGGACTTTCATGGTGTTACTACTCCGGTAGTGTTCAGCAGTGGCTTGTGCAGAGCCTCTCTTTGCACAGACCGCACACAGCTCCCTAAAGGCACCAGTGAGACCAGGATGGCTTTAAATGATAGTTGCCATTAAATATAGTTTAAATGATCATGCTAAGTGACACTGGAAAGTGAGGAGCTGAAAAACCCCTTAGCTGCTGATTTGTGTCATAGTTACCCTTCAAGGCAGGTCATGACAAGTTGCTGAGAGATATTAACCCGGCTGCTAGTGCCCATGGAGGAGCACAAACTTCAGTATTAATCTTGTTTTGTGGCTTTTGTCAGTGTGGCATAAATGTAGGGGTATTGTAATTGATCTCCAAGCCAGAAAGGAGATGTTAATATGTAGCTAGTACCAGAATAGTCAAAATGAAGACCTGTGGGATGATAGAGAATTCTTTGTTCATCTATAGAAAGATTTACAGCTTCCTTGGCCAGTTGAGAACACAACATTATTATATTGTCAAATTTTAGTAATTTTGTACTGATGCCTAGAAAATCAACTGCGAATTACCAGACAGCCTGATAAATTCAGATCCACTAAATGACTTGGAATGGGTTTAGGCACCCTGTGTCTAAAAATTGCTGTTCTCAAGGCTCCTATTTAGCTCCCCTCTAACTCCAGCAGTGCCTATGTATGATTTTGGTGATATTCTTTACTGCATCTCACATACTCAGAAGTGCCTTATCCTTGATAGAACCAAGTCTCTATTTTATGTCCATGCTCCATCGTTATCCACAAATCAAGTATCAATATGGCCTTTGGGTCTTGTTGCAGCTAATTTTCTCAGGCATGTGTTGTGTGCTGCATGAGAGCCGGCAACAAAAGGTATTTTTTTTCAGGCCACAGTGTGGGATAGAGGTCTGGCCCACAATTTTTCATAGTAATGAAATCCCAGATGTCAGGTATCCCCTTCACTCGTGTCGTCTTGGCTGAAAAAGAGATGATGACTCACAGTGAGTTTGTAGGTGAGTGAGCTATAAGATAACGTGAAGAGAGTAAATGCCAGCAAATCAGAAAACATGGATGGCCAAATGGGACAGTAAATGGGAGTTCTGCATTGCCTCTTGTTCCCACAGCACTTTTTGGTGGTAAGGCTTTAATTCTTTTCAAAGAATTAGTGCAAGTGTCCCATATTTCATGTGAAAAAGCAATCTGTAATTGTGCCTCTCTAGGATTTTACATGGATGGACAAATATCCCCTAGCACAGGACCAGGGCCATAGTGCACAAACTTCACTTTCCAGGATGCGCCTTCCCCCCTCCCTCCATCAGGCTGATAGATTGACTCGGTGACGCCTCCTTGACATTTACTCCCCGAGATCCCACACTTCTGCCTCTGTGATGCATGATGTGGTAGCAGAGTCAAATTAATGCAGCTCTCGGGTCCAAACAGAGCCTGATGTCTTCTTTTGTCAAAGCAGGTTATAATTTTTGTAACCTACCCTGTAATTTTCAACCTATGAACATTTTCCCCTTAATTCTATTGTATCAGCTATTATACAGATTAGCTGATTTGTGTGCTCTGCGAAGCTGAACAGAGAATATTCAAGTCTGCAGGTCACAATTTATTAGCAGAAGCAATACTCCCAAGGTATTTGTTTGCTTAATTTTTCATCTTGAAATAGACAGGACCGCCAAAAAATTAAACATACTTGTCTAAGAGGGAGAGAGGAGTCATTAAAGGCACTGATGAAGTAGCAGTGATTTCAGGATAGCTTTTCATGTATTGATTTTTAACTGTTGGAGAGAAACAGTGATATTTTTGGTAATGTTTTGTGAAGAAATGTACATTGTCAAACAAATTTCCATTTAGCTTTCAGTGGTAATACAATCCCTAGGCTTCTAGGGTCTGAGAATTAATTATTTCCAACAGTTTTTATTTTCTCCTAAACAACATTCTTGGTAGAAAATAAAAAGATAATTTCTAATTATAGAAAGCAGGACTGAGTTGGGTCTAGACCTGTAGAGATTCCAGGCCCTGTGACTTCTGATCCTGGGTCTTGGCTTTCTCTGCCCCAGGTTCCTGATCTGCCTCTGTGTCAGGAGCCAGCAGAGGGGTGACCTGAAGCCAAAAGGGGATCACACCTGGGCATGATCAAGGTGCTAGAAAAGCAAAGAGCAGGTGGGATGGGAGAAGTTTGAGAAGCAACAAAGTAGAATTCTTTGCAATGTTTTCCTAAGGATTGAGGAATTTACATAATATGGAACTCTTACTGGCTGACATTTAATTGTGATGATGTTTTTCCTCAGCAATAACAGGCTGACTACTGATAAAAAGCAACTACACCCTTAGGTTGATTATGCTATTGGGTGAGAAGAGTTGACCTTCCCCCGTGTTAGACATGGAGCAAAATCAGTACAAAGCCAGGAAAAACTACAGATGCAGTTTGTGAAGTTGTTGTTGGGAAGTAGGTTTAACTATTTAAACTTCCATGGGAAGTGTGCCTGCTCCCTCTGAACCTACGTGCACATTTACTGAAGTTCTAAGCGTTAACACTGGCACCAGGAGACATCTCTGATCCCCTTCTCTGCCCTGTATAGATCATTCTTGGTACAGCCACAAGCTGAGGGTGTCCCAGCTCCTGCTGCCTCAGGCACTGGCTGGAGAGCCTGCTGCTCAGCTCAACTACTCTCAACTGCTCTAATATGGAAAGGTTTAGTGGAAAAAAATCAAATCCTCTGTCAGGAGCCTGAAGAGCAGGCAGACACTCTCTGATGTGCAGAAGGAAAATAACCCTGGTATTTTCATCAAAATATGAAGCCATCTTTTTCACTGAGTGAAAAATTTTATGTTACCTGTGATACATGAATTTAAAGATGTTTTTCCTTTAGAAAGAAGAAATGCTGTTCATTGTCTTGCAGTTTTCAAATGGATCTTTTTAATAAATCAATATTAAGATGCTGTGAGTGTGTGTTTTGTCACTGAGTTACAGATCTGTGTTCTGATAAAGGAAAGCACTGTAGGAAAGAAAAAAGTGTGAAGTTATCTCATGCTGAGCTTGTACAATGGTTTTCTTGTATTTGATAGAAACTAAAATAAAGCAGTGAATAACAAAGTGTGCTCATGTAAAAAGCCAGTGGTGTTCAGCTGAATGGGGTTACTTTTTTTGGCTTTGATGAAATCCAGAGGCAGAGAAGATTCAAGTCTGCAGGTCACATTAGCAGAAGCAATACTCCCAAAGTGCATGTTTGCTTAATTTTTCCTCTTGAAATAAAACGTGTGTTTACCAGACTTGTAGATAAAAGAGTCTGCCAGACTCAGCATGAAGAGAATTCTTGGATTGTAACAGTGAAGATGGCCATGCTTCCCATGACTTTGCTATGGCCAGGTTTTTACTCTTGGGCTCTTCATATAGCAACTAACCATGGAGAAATTTGCCAGGAAACTTTGGTTCCTTTTACTGTCAGGTAAACAAGGTGCATCGTGATGTAATTTTACAGTATTTAGAAGAAATCTGCACCAGTAATGCCTGTGTACTATATAACATGAATTAACCTTTACTTGACCTTTTCTGTAATGTTTACCCCCAGGTCTGCCATTGGGAAGCTGGGAGTGGAGACATTCGAGGCAGTGTACAGCTGCCTCAAGCAGGCGAGACAGCGGAATGCCAGTGAGGAGGAGATCAGGAGCTCTTTGGAGAAACTGGTTTCTAGAGCAAGTGACTGCTTCGAAGTGGATCAGCTGCTGTACTTCGAGGAACAGCTACGGCCGTCAGAGCCACATCTTCAGCTGTGACAGTGTGCCAGCAACAGCTGGAAATGGCACTGAGGGGGAAGGGGCCTCCCTCGGGCCAGCACGCAGGTACAGGAGTGTTTGCAGGACACCGCTGAAAATGATGTATTACATCAGCATGTGGGCAAGCTCCATTTGAGAGTCCAGGCTGCAGTCAGAAGTGGGTAAATACAACACGAATTCCAGGGGCAGGAAGAAGTGCAAATGTTTGTGACAGTGGAGGGGAGGATTCACAGTTGCCCATGTCCCCTTTTTCTGCCTCTTAAAGCATGAGGAAGGGTGTTCTGGGCCGTGGCTGGGCATCAGTCCTGCACTGAGAGCATCGCTGGCAAAGCTGCCTCTGATGGAATGATGCAGGATTAGACTCCAGCTGCTGTTGATTTCTGTGCTAACTGGTCCTTATGACATTTAAGCCTATAATTTTTGTAATTTGGCAGTTTTAGTCTTAAACATACATGTATATGTGTGGCCACTCAGCCCCGAATTGTCTTGTTATTACTGATTGTTCAAAAGGGCTGTATTTAATCTGAGCTTCAATGGAACTGTGGAAATACATGCATATGTGCATATTTATATACATATATGCATGCTCACATATACAGAGATAGGTGTGTATATTCATAATGACAGAAGTATGTCTGGTCATACACTGTACTTGTATAAAGAGTTTTGGATTAAATTCCTTCTTCAAAAATGGAACAATAAACTGATTTTTTTTCTGCCTTGCACATTGTTAGTGTTAATATTCTTTCTTAGTTTTTATGCTCCCTTCTTCATATGCATCCCACTCCTGCTGATTTCAACTGTGTATCAGGCTCTGATTATATACCTTATATTTTCCTTCTACCTCTTCCTTCCTTATTCTGCATTCTGAGCTCCTTCTTCCATCTGTGTAGAAGAGTAAAGGTTAACAAAGTCATAGGATTAGTAAAGGAATCTAAAATGAATTGTAGACCAAATGAATTTTAGGCATTGAGCTGTTGTCATAATCCTTATGCTTCCTGCTTTTTCACTGCAACTCTTAAAGGATTTTGGGACTGTATTAAATAAATTAGAAGAAATTTGTATTAAGAATATAAAAAAAAAAATCTGTTTGACCTGAGTTATTTATAGTGGAGTATACCAGTATTGATGGTAAATTAAGCAGTGTTACTGATCCATCTTTATAACATGTGTTAAGAACAATGCAAAAGCCAAGTAGAGTCATCTAAATCTATTTTAGCAGCAGCATAAGCTGGGGAAGCAAAAGGCACATCCAGCTTCCTCAGCTTATTATGGTGTGGTGCTATACTTCCAGCTCAAAGTAATAAGAGATTCTGGTATGTTTCAAGTTTTTCTAGCTTCAGCTTTTATTTAGAATACATGATGCTACAAGCCAGAGACTAAAGTCCACTATGATGTTCACTGAGGTAGGGAAACATATTTGTTTGTCAGGTTTCAGTCTCTTTCCAATTATTTCTTATTGACTTACACTTCCTATCCTTCTCAATGTGGTGCATTTGTGCCTGATTCCATATTTTCTGCACAGAACTTAAGACCATTTTAAAACAGAAGTGCTGAAGTTCAAGGTACAGGAGGAGTGCTTGGATGTTGCAGGGACTATAAAGTCCAAAAGCAAACAATGAGTAACTGACACAGTGACAATAATGTCAGAAGAAGATAATCTTCACTCCTTCACTTACCTCTGCTGCAGTTCAAGGTGATTTACCACAAAAACTTCAAAAAGAGCCTCTGTAAGCAGTCAATTCCTTTTTTACTAGTGACAAAGATTTCTTGAAGCTTTTTTCCATGCAGCTTGCAAGAAAAAATACCTGTGTAAGAATGGGTCAGGCTCCTTAAGGCAGTCAAAGACTTGGGAGATCATTAAAGGGAAACTTTTAAAACCTGAAAAACATCGTTTAGTCACTCAGATTGACTTCAGGGAAATGGTTGCTCTCTGATGAGGAGTATTTTCTTTTATTTGTTGCACAGGGAAAGAACTCACAGTGCCTTTTGCACTTACTTAGTTGCTTTCTTCTCTCTGCAGGGAATGACCTTCAAGGCATGTGAGGATCTGGAAGTTACTGGTTTACTGCTTATATGCTTTAAACCATACTTTGTTTCATTTTGTGGGTTTTTTACATGAATCATACCACAATTAGCCAATGTAGTACACATATTAAACACGGCAGGAAATTTTTGGCTTTGAGCTAAAATAAAAGCACAGAAATACAAACCATGGATTTGACAGAAATTTTTACATTACTGTTTAACTTGCAAAATCCCATTGCTGGTGGTCATTAGTAGAAATCTAAAAGGTAGGAGGAGGATTGTTGATATCACAATCAACTTTATCTTTAAAAACTTTATCTTTAAACAACTTTATCTTTTAACAACTTTATCTATAAAAAAGCAACAGAACTGCTGGAAGTATATGTGAGGAAATAAATGTGAAGGCATTAAGTAGCTGTGTATAAATCTTCATAAAAAGTCCCATTTAACCTATGTATTTGTACCAAAAGTTTGCAAGCATGAGACAACCTTGCTGCCTTTATTGATTCTCTTAAAAATGCTACAAGATGAATTGCTTGATGAATAGATATTGAAAACCAAGGAAGTGGGTTGAATATTTTTTTAATGCTTTGAGGCCTTAAACCTGGTATAAAGCTGCTTGAACTAGAAAGGGAAAAACAACACCTGCGTTTTCTGATAAGAAGTATAACTATCAGTTTCTTGTTGACAGCTGGATTAGGAGGCAGACCAGTTCTATTTTTCACAGCAAACAAAAGGGAAATCCTTTCTTAGAGGCTATTGTTTGCTGGATAATTTCTAGAAAGCATCAGAATTGCCTCTCTGGCAAGGTGAAATAGAGGTTTCCAGTGCTTGAAAATCCTGCCTGCAGGAGAGGACCTTTCTCCTCACAGACCTGGCTTTGTGACTGTTGCCCTGTGATGACCAGCTCCAAGGAGCTCTCACAGCCAAACCACAAACCTGCACCTGGCACAGCAGGACCTCACCCTGCTGGATCTCCAGTTCCACACATAACCAAAGCAGTGCAGCATCAAGCAGATACAAAGGTGAAACACAAGGGTAGGAGGCAGCAAAGTGGCCACACGGATAATGCAAAGGCTGACCTTTCATCTTTGGTATAAATCAGCTCAGATTGAGCAGCTGGTGCAACCACTGTTATCCGAGGGAGTTTAGTGGGCAAGAGAAGAAAGGCTCAAACAAGAGATTTGTTTGGAAACAAGATCAATATGCACAGAGGCCCATTCATCTTTCATATTTTGTTTGTAATATGTGTGCACAACACAGCCTAACCTGAAAACTCCTTAGCCTGTCTCCACTGAGTACTCTGGTTTTTCAGGAGGGAGAAGTACAGCAGAAAGTTTCTGCATGTGATTATTGTTAACAAGTAGGAGTATAATGAAAATACGGTCTCCAAATGCTGATTTGGCTGATGATTATTCCTGTTCAGGTGTATGACT
Source organism: Prinia subflava (assembly GCF_021018805.1). Lineage (NCBI taxonomy): Eukaryota > Metazoa > Chordata > Aves > Passeriformes > Cisticolidae > Prinia > Prinia subflava. The sequence goes on along the minus strand of NC_086247.1, from coordinate 110,821,801 downwards.
GCCTTGGTACTAACTATCCAGATGTGCTGGATATATACACATAAGAAGAGCTGGTAAACAGCAAAGGCAGATGTATTTGTTGTAATTTTTATTATTACATGCATAGCTGTAATCAAACTACAAAGGCAGTGGTGTGCAAACAATAAAAAAAAAAATACCTCTGAAGAAAAATGGCAAATTAAAGAGAAGATTACTGCTTTGTACTAGTTAACTGTCCTGTGCATTGATATATTTTAACATTTAGAGACTGCAGCCTGTCTTAGGGAGCCTGAGAATGTTGTATCTAGGTACATGTATCTATCTACATGGAGAAATGAATTGTGACTCTCTCATGAACTGTCTATCCATTAGTCATCAGTCATCTCCCTCTACATCTATGCCTGCACACACAAACATATTTATATACATGTGGGCATGTATATATCCTGATGCACAGCATGTCCCCAAACTTTCAAGAATATGCTTTCTCTCTTGATAAATGAAATATCTGCCAGCTGCTCCAAAAAATTCTTTTGAGCAGGTAAACACTCAGCTGAATGCACCTTGAGTAGAAAAAAACCTGAATGCTTTGATCAGGCACTGCACTAGGCACAGTACAAAAGAGCTCCAAGGCAATCCCAGCCTCCCAGGCTTCCCAGCTGAATTGTCCAGCAGGAATATGAGTGGGAGATAGTTCAGAGAAGCAACCTGAGCTTCTGTAGCAAAGTGCAACAGGAAGCCAACCACGGTGAGCACTCCTGATCCTCACCTGACGCCGTGCCAGGCAGTCAGCTGTGGCTTGTGGGTACCGGGGTAAGGCAAGGCGTAAAGGAGGATGCAGTGTTTGAAATGGATTTTAGTACAGAAAACCAGTATTTAATGAAATAGGACTCTGTGACTGTGCATGGAAGTGTGTGTGATGGACTGTCAATAAGGTGATTGTGTGCCACAGCTTTATGCCCTAGAGGTGACCGAGTGCTATGAAGAAGCTGAGAATCAATGAATTACTCTCCTCTCTCCATTTTCTTCTGCTGATCCCTCAGGGACTGCCTTATTGTACCATGGCATGCAGATATTCCCTTGGGCTGTGTTATTTCCTCTCAGCATTTCTGAGTTCTATTTCAGTTTTTTTCGTATGGAAGTCTCTTTCTGGCAGAGGCTGCTCTATTGATCTGCATTTATAAAGGGTCAGCAGTGTGAGAGTAGTCTTAAATAATGCATTGGAGTTTTCTCCCTCTGCTCTCAGTGAGTTCTGGGGAAGTGCTTCATAGAACTGCCATGGAATCTTCCTAGCTTGAGCTGTCTCAGTTGTCTTGTCTTGTCCTCTTTCCTCCCCAAATCCTCAAGGACAGAAAGCAAAGCAAAGTCAAGGTGCTCAGTGTGTAGAACGGATGCAGTTATTTAATGTTCAGAGGCAATCCTTTAAATCAAGAGAGGCTGCTTCTCTTGTTTTGTAAGACAGTTTTTGAGTGTGAGCATTATTTTATTGATGCCTTCAGGCATCTGACAATCAGTGGCATACTTTTGCCATCCTGTCTCTGCCAGTGAGTTGTTTTTTTCCCCACCTTAAAATGCAGCCTGCTTGTTTTGGATGCTCTTTTGGCAGGAGCTTGACTCCTGAAGCTGACAGCAAATGTTCCTGACTCCCTGGAGGCCTAATTTTGCCAGTTACTCATGTGTGTCCTTCTACAAACTGTCTTGGCAACTGGGGACTGTGTTTCTGGGAGGGAGTGGTATTCCAACAAGCTAAAGCAAGGGTGTTGAAATGATCCTTCTCGTGCCTGAGGATGACAGGAATCACTTCCAGGTAGGACAGTGGGACTGGAGGCAGCCAGAGCAGCCCCAGGCCTGAGCATCTCCCTGGTGCTGCTGGAGGAGCCCCCGGGGTTTGCTGCATCCCAGGTGGGCCAGGAGACTCGAGGACCCTCTGGATTCATGTTCACATCCTTGTGCTTGCTGTTTTGAACTAATACTGAGAGAGGAGATTCATGGAGAGCAAACCCTTGTAAAGACAATGGATCTCCAGACTACCTAATGACTACTTAATGAGTGTCTAAGCACTGCACCATTACTGAATTTTAATTGCCTTCTTTCTGACTTTGTGGTAGAAAATGAAAAAGCAGCAAACACTACATGTAATGAGGGTAGATGACTAAAAAGTAATATCTAAGAGACACCCAGGCATTCGTGGAAAAGACCACAAGCATAATGTGATGAGAGACTGTAGCAGGAACAGGATAACTTAGATCATAAGGCAGAGCTATCCACAGCTGGGCCTCAGGCCAGGCCTCAGGCCGGGGCCTAGCAGGCCTATTACGTCCAGCATACGTAGTAGCAGATAAGGTTATCTGGTACTGGGAATGTGTTAAGGTAGGGGTGCTGCTAGCATGGAACAGTTACTGAGAAGACACGGTGGCTACCTTAAACTGCAATAGCTTACATACTTCTGTATGTTCACTGCCTATCACAGTGCACCTGCTAAATGTAAACAACTCACTCTGTATATAACCCGCCATCTGGGTGAATAAACCGGAGTATGTGCTTGTAACCATATTGGTCTGGACGCACGTTATTCTAGCCCCCGATCTACCAGGCCTCAGCCAATTAGAGACCAGCACTGTTGTGTGTAGCCTGCCACCTCCTTAGACTATTACAGCTTTTAAAAATTGAATTTGTTTTCAGCATGATCTAGCAGAAAAATAGATATTTGGTATCAGCAATGTAATTAAACTTACTGATTTTATTAAATCAATAAATATTGGTTAGTTACCACTGAATGGAAAATCCAGTCCACATCACCAGGTCAGTGCAGATGGGCTTTTCACAGGCTGCTCTTTAGCACTGTGCCCTTTCTGGTGTCTGCTCACGTTATTTTTGACTGCATTCAGTGAACGTGCATTACTTTGAGCAGTAGACAGCAGAAAGGCCCAACTGAGAGTAGACCAAATGAGCCCTAAATCCATCAAGCATTTAAACATGTGCTTAGTAAGAATGCCAGTCTCACTGCTGCACAATTGCCAGGGAAACAGGGAGCACTGGGCTGTTGTACAGAGCAAAACACAGCACAGGGACTCTTTGCTCATAAAAGAGGTAAATCTCCAGAGCTGGAAGCCCACTTTTGAAGCTACATGCATTCAGAAGTCTGAGAAGACCACTTCCAACCACTGAGACAGTGCCTCAGCCTGGTGGTCCAATCAGCTGAAATAAATTAATATAGGTTTATATAATCAAAAGATAAATTTAATTAAAATGTGCATAGATTAAATAGGTTCCCATAAAAAGAGCTAAACGGCAGAAAATGTGGTTTTGAGGAAAAACTTGCATAATTTTACTCTTTTCAGCTCTGAAGGGTGTGCATTTGTGGGGTATTTCAACCTGAACCAACAGGAAATTCTGGCCAGATGTTAGTGTCTCTAATTTTACTCTTGTTTCTCTCTTTCTCTTGTCATGCCACACATTTTGTCACCAGGCACAAATCTGACAAGTCTCTCTTGTGCAGCTTCTCTCTTGACTTCTGCTTTGCTGGAGTTTATGATAACTCTTAGTGACTCTTTTGTACTCCGATGTTTTCATAGTGAAAACTTTTCCTTCCTTCCTTCCTTCCTTCCTTCCTTCCTTCCTTCCTTCCTTCCTTCCTTCCTTCCTTCCTTCCTTCCTTCCTTCCTTCCTTCCTTCCTTCCTTCCTTCCTTCCTTCCTTCCTTCCTTCCTTCCTTCCTTCCTTCCTTCCTTCCTTCCTTCCTTCCTTCCTTCCTTCCTTCCTTCCTTCCTTCCTTCCTTCCTTCCTTCCTTCCTTCCTTCCTTCCTTCCTTCCTTCCTTCCTTCCTTCCTTCCTTCCTTCCTTCCTTCCTTCCTTCCTTCCTTCCTTCCTTCCTTCCTTCCTTCCTTCCTTCCTTCCTTCCTTCCTTCCTTCCTTCCTTCCTTCCTTCCTTCCTTCCTTCCTTCCTTCCTTCCTTCCTTCCTTCCTTCCTTCCTTCCTTCCTTCCTTCCTTCCTTCCTTCCTTCCTTCCTTCCTTCCTTCCTTCCTTCCTTCCTTCCTTCCTTCCTTCCTTCCTCTCTCTCTTTTTCCCTTTTTTTCTTTCTTCCTCTCTTTCTCTCTTTTTTCTTTCTTCCTCTCTTTCTCTCTCTCTTTTTTCTCTCTTCCTCTCTTTCTCTTTTTTCTCTCTTTTTTTTCTCTCTTCCCCTCTTTCTCTTTTTTCTCTCTTTTTTTTCTCTCTTCCCCTCTTTCTCTTTTTTCTCTCTCTTTTTTCTCTCTTCCTCTCTTTCTCTTTTTTCTCTCTCTCTCTCCCTTTCTTCCTTTCTCTCTGCATTTGACTCTAAGAAGCTTTCTTCTAAATGCATACTGTGTGTCTACATCCCTGTAACATCTTCTAAAATTCTCCCTTCAGATTCCTGACAGGTATAAAGCTTACAGGTAAAATTATTCTGACACTTTGGATCAGTTGTTACGCTTTCTATGTATTTAGTAGCAGCCTCCTCTTAAAAGACACCAGAACTATATTTCTGTCACTTTCCTGCTTTTTGCTTTCCTTCCCTTTTGTAAGGGCTCAAATACGCTCTTATGCTTTCCAGTGTTCCCTAAATTTTAAATTAGTTTTGAGCTTTTGAAATAATTCCAAACAACATTCTACCTAGGAATGAGAGTTGACCACCAAGCAATACTTCAATGCAAGACAAACCCACCCTTCTCACTAAAGAGACTCTGCAAAGCAAAATATCAGAGAGACGAATCATAAAAACCAAGTTTTTTCAACTGCCAAAAGAAAGGACAGATTTTCAGAATTCATGCTATGAAATTAAATATCTGGCAGGCAATAAGAAAAATGGGAAGCATCATTTCGGCATTATTCTTACAAAAAATCTACAGTATTTTAGTATTATCATGACATGAATGTAATTCCTTGTCATCAAGCCAATTTTTTAATTACTGCATTTATATTCAGAAGAAACACGAGAAAGGTCATCCCATTATTGTCATCTGAGAAAATATACCATTTTTTCACCTTACTAATCTAAGTCTGGCAGCAGAAAATGTAAGAGACTAAAAGCAGGTGACTTTGAAGAAAAACACTTTTCTTCGAGATTTACGTATTTTTCTAGGAAAGTGAAAAGAATTTGAAAATGTCTAAAGTGTGAGCTGCATCAGCTGATCCTGTGAAAATGAGCTTCAATCAAACAGGCTTTGATTTCTCAGAGAAGGAAGCACACTTTCAATATACTCATCTGCAATCAAAAAGCCTAGACAGATTTGACTTTTTCAGCAACAGATTCAGGGATTTTCAGAACCTGAGGATGTGTTGATTTAATGACAATTCCCATGAATTATAATGAGCAACATTCTCACACCTGTGAACATTTCCATTTCCCCACAGCGCAGCACCAACTCAGTTAAAATTGCCCAAGAGCAAGAAGATATTATTCCTTGGGCAGTCACTAACTGGAAGAGCCACAAAGCTCTTTGTGTGGACCACATCTCAGGTTCAAGAAGATGGAACCTGGTCAGGATGAGGAACAACAGGACCTTAGGCCAGAAGCAGAGTCCCAGTCCCACCTCCACCTGTTAGAACTTCGGGTGCTATGGTTGGACCTCCCATGGGCAATGCTACACTGGCAGTGCCCTGAAGGCAGAACATGATCCTGTTTCTGCCAGGATGTCTTATTGCAGAGTTAGTGAAAGGAGATGATGGAGAGAAATATGTCCAAGGGTGCAGGTGGTGTGATTTTGTTGGAGCACAGAGCAAGGACAGTCAAGCACACAGTTTTAAATGGTGAGGATGGGGTGACAGCCCTGAGCTGGTCTGTGCAGGCCAGCACCCTGGTCCAGGGCCATCCCAGCAGTTTTCAGGCTTTTCCCAAAGGGTAAAACCTCAAAGTTGGTGCTATTGTGTAAAAGGAGCCTGCATTCCCACTGCTGACATCTGTCTGGAATTCCAACAAGGCACCAGAGACTCAAACAAATGAAGACAGAGCTAGTATTAAGATGTTTTGTTGCTTAGTGCTAATGGTTTCTGCCTTATTGTAGCCATTTATCCCTTTTCCCTTTCCCTTTGCCATATCCTTCTCTCAGGTACAAGTTGCTGTCCCCAAAGATGGGAAGCTATTTGCTGGGGCTGTTACCTAAGCACAAGTTGCCAATTATAGACTAGGAGCAGGCAGAAGGAGCCAGGTACATTGTGAATGTGTTGATTAATGAGCAGGCAGCTGGGCTGAGGGTCTCCAATTATGTTTTGCATGTCAGCAGACTTGCTTCTCTCCTGGCTTGTTCAGGAACCAGAGCAGCAGCCCTGCTGGGTGGATGTGTGTGCTCCCATGGGAACTGGCCTTGCGCTGATTAGCCTGCAGGTACAGAGGCTGAAAGCAGCACATCATGTGCACCCAGTGGCCTCTAAACACCCATTTAAACCAGGTGTCCTCAACATTCATTGTGAAAACAAGACAAAAACTCTTTTGGTGGTGAGGTGTGTTTTATCCTCAGAAAGAGATTTCACTCTTGGATTTGTGACTTTGTACTGGCTGTCCAGATAGAGCAGTGGCTTCTTAGCCACTGCTGCTGGCCATGCCACTGCTCTGTCAGTGTTGGGTTGGGGGGGAAGGAATGCTTCATTCCACTTGGACCACACAGCACCCCCTGGGCTCAGTAGATGGTTGTATTTCCAAGAATGATGTGGGTGAAGATGCACTAGGAAACAGTTTCTTGGAATGGAATGCGTGAAGAGAGAGGCAGAAACTCCAGATGTGCAGAGGATATAGAGGGGAAGAGGCAAAATGCCTTGAAGAGAATTGTAGACCTCAAACCCAGCCTGGTAAATGAGGATACCTCCCTTCAGCAGGTAGGGTCTCCTAAAAAAGAGGCACATTTCTGAAAAGAGAAGAGAGTGCTGCTATCCCTGTGGGTGTATGTCAGTGTTTGAAGTTCTCTTTTGAATGAAACAGCAATCAAGTCTTTTGAGTATCAATAATACCATAATCCTGCCAGCCTCTCTAAATTCAGAGAGGGCTGATGTGGCTGACCTCATGTTTCTGATAGCTGTTGGCACCAGGGCCGTGTCTTAAGTCATCTGATTTCAGCCAGAACAGGGCCCAGGAAAACACTGGAGAGAAAGTGATTTCCCTCATCCTACTCAGCAAATGAAATGTGAATAAGAGATTTCACATTGTTAGCCCTTCCTTAATATCTGAGTATTGCTAGATATGTCTGAGTTTACACTGGGTCTGATGAGTTTAATATCAGCTATCAAACATAATGGAGCAGACTGCCTGAATTCCCTTCCCAGGATAATAAGATACACTGAAGTAGGGATGATTCTTTTCGTGTTAATAAGCCAAGTGCCTTTCATTGCATTGGCACCATGAGGAATTTGAACTGGATTCAGAATAAAGCCCTTGATCTGGCAGCAGGCTGACTGTAAGGCTATTTGAGTGACTCCTTTGTTTTTAGTTTGCCAGTGTGAGGGTTAAGCTTCAGTGTGAGTTCTTCAGCAAAAGGTTGTCAATGAAATTTCAACTCCTTCATTAAGGGAAATTAGGAAAAAGGCACCATGGATAAACAGTGTGCTCTGAGATGTTATTATCATTAAATAAGCTTTGCTTTACCTGGAGGCTGGATCACCAGCAGTGTACCTGTTTGGCAGCAGAGCTATCTCCAAAGGGTGTAGAGTTGAAAAAACAATTTCTGACAGGTGGTACAAGGTCCATAGTGAACAAAAAGTGATGTGGCTAGAGGGCAAACCAGCAGGAAACATCAGCACAGGTAAGTCTAACTGCACCACTCATCTCCCAGAGAAGCACTGAACTGCTATTGCGTGACAGCAATTAGTGCACAAGTTTGAAGAGGCAGGGGAGTCAGAAAAGGGATATTGGCAACTGAGGAAGTCAAAAGTGCTGGCTGGACAATCAGACAAATGTGGCTGCTCTCATCAGTAGGGAGAGAAGGCAAGAACGTGAGGTGGTAATGAAGGAATTTGAGATAAAGCACAGAACCAAACCTACAGCTGACAAGGTCTCCAGACATGTTCAGGCTGATGTGTTTAACCACAGGGACCAGAGAAGATGTTGATTCTCAGCCTCTGCTCGTCTGAAAATCAAAACTTGGCAAACAGGCTCTAGCCCTCTACTGGCATGAGTATGAACAGTGCAGCTACAAAGTTCCAGTCACTTGACTCAGTGCAGAGCTTGGTAGGTGAAATAAAAGGATCTGTACAGGGTAACTTGTATATCACAGTAGCAGTCTGTGGTATCTTTTCTGCCTTCCCAGGCAGCTCTGCAGGTATGTTTTGTATGCAGCAACACAAGCAAGAAGCGGTTATTTTCATCAGCAGGGTCTTTTCTGTGTTTGAAAGTGCTTGGGTGAATGTTAGTTGATTGAAGAGGTGTACTCCTAAGGAGAATGTCAACCAAGTGACTGCCCATCTTTTCCAAGCAAAAAGATACAGACTGACTATATTTCTGAATTCTGCTACAGTGTCCTTCAGGCAATCAAGAAAAAATATGTTCAGAGGTGTTGCCAAATTTGATTGCAAAGGTAGAAATCCAAGTCTTCTCTAGTTTCAGTCTATTTACTTCTGAAAATTTGATTGCATTTCAATGACAGTGCACCAAAATATGTAGTGCTGAAGTTATTCATCTAGAAACAACTTGCTGCTGCTCCTGTCTGTTTAGTCTTCCCCCACTCAGCTCATGTCACTCCGAGAAGGACTTCCATTGAGAGGAGATGCTTGCTGGGCTTTCCAGACTGCTGTTTAATTGGCTCTATTCCCCAGAGACCAAGACTCAGGGGGAGCTTTCGAAGCTGAAATGACAGTGGTGCAAGAGAGTGTTCCCTCCTTCTCCTTCACTCGAGCATCCCTGCATGCAGGTCCTGTCCCCTGAGGGGCCCACATGCTGAGGAGCATTCAAGCCTCAGCTCAGGAAGGGAGGGCACGCAGAGGTGACAGCACGCGACAACGTGATTCCACAGAGATGCGGATACTCGGGAGAGGAGCAATTCCCAGCTGGGGCAGGGAGATGTGTGTGAGCTTGAGCAGAGCCGAGGAGAGAGGCAGGCAGGTCTCAGCTGGGTGAGTGCAGAAAGACTTCTCAGTAGCTGCCCCCTGACAAGCTGTCAGACAGAGTTCCCTTGCTAACTACAATATCTCTAGTACCTCCACAGCGGGCACAACTCAGACTTTGAAAAGCATTTCAGAGCCACAAACAGGACTCAGATATACTGTTCTATTACTTTCTTATTAGTTCATTTAATTATCTGCTTAAATTAATTTATATTGACTAATTAGATTGAGCCTATTCAGATTAAGACTGTTTCTTCTTATGTCTTAGTTCCAATAGTTCAGACTAGCTTCTATCTAAAACAATCCCAGGCTCCTTACACAAGTAATGGATGGAGTATTCACTGTGGAGGCCAGAACAGTTACTTACAATAGCTTGTCAGAATACACCCAGTGCCCACAGACAAGCTGAACACTCCATCCACAATTCATGGCTATTCCTTGAGACAAGGTCTTGACCAGATTCTGGGAGCTGAAGTTGTTGCTGACTCCCAGCACAGGTTAAGCATCTCCTAAAGCCAGAGACAAAGACTACCAGGTCAAAGAGGGATATTAAAGTGCGAAGCAAACAGTGCCTGGAAATTATACCTTACACATTACAAATATTTGTTACTGTACTCTATATGTACATCAGGCTACTGGAGACAGCCCAGATGAGGCTCCTTGCCTGTTATCTGCCTTTTCTTGGGCATTTCAGCCCCTTCTCAGCTCCAGCGTTCTTGCCCAGGGAAAGGCAACAGGCATTCTTCCCTGGCAGCCCATGCACAGAGGCTTTTTGTAGAGTAAATACCACAGAAATCCCTCCCCACACTGATATCTGGATTTGAGGCAGCACATTTATAACTTCCTCTGAGAAAAGCAAAATGACTCAGAAAAGAAAGCAAGTGCCCAGCCCACGAAATTTTCTACTGTCCCCTCTTGTTTCAGAGTGCAGAACTGGGGAGGGCTAATTCCTGCTGCTTGTTCTTTTGCTTCGTTTTCATGAAAAGTGTAAGATAGGATAGGATAGGATAGGATAGGATAGGATAGGATAGGATAGGATAGGATAGGATAGGATAGGATAGGATAGGATAGGATAGGATAGGATAGGATAGGATAGGATAGGATAGGATAGGATAGGATAGGATAGGATAGGATAGGATAGGATAGGATAGGATAGGATAGGATAGGATAGGATAGGATAGGATAGGATAGGATAGGATAGGATAGGATAGGATAGGATAGGATAGGATAGGATAGGGAAGGGAAGGGAAGGGAAGGGAAGGGAAGGGAAGGTGCGGGAAGGTGCGGGAAGGTGCGGGAAGGTGCGGGAAGGTGCGGGAAGGTGCGGGAAGGGAAGGGAAGGGAAGGGAAGGGAAGGTGCGGGAAGGGAAGGGAAGGGAAGGTGCGGGAAGGGAAGGGAAGGTGCGGGAAGGGAAGGGAAGGGAAGGGAAGGGAAGGGAAGGGAAGGGAAGGGAAGGTGCGGGAAGGTGCGGGAAGGGAAGGGAAGGGAAGGGAAGGGAAGGGAAGGGAAGGGAAGGGAAGGGAAGGGAAGGGAAGGGAAGGGAAGGGAAGGGAAGGGAAGGGAAGGGAAGGGAAGGGAAGGGAAGGGAAGGGAAGGGAAGGGAAGGGAAGGGAAGGGAAGGGAAGGGAAGGGAAGGAAGGGAAGGGAAGGGAAGGGAAGGGAAGGGAAGGGAAGGGAAGGGAAGGGAAGGGAAGGGAAGGGAAGGGAAGGGAAGGGAAGGGAAGGGAAGGGAAGGGAAGGGAAGGGAAGGGAAGGGAAGGGAAGGGAAGGGAAGGGAAGGGAAGGGAAGGAGGAAGGGAAGGGAAGGGAAGGGAAGGGAAGGGAAGGGAAGGAAGGAAAGGAAAGGAAAGGAAAGGAAAGGAAAGGAAAGGAAAGGAAAGGAAAGGAAAGGAAAGGAAAGGAAAGGAAAGGAAAGGAAAGGAAAGGAAAGGAAAGGAAAGGAAAGGAAAGGAAAGGAAAGGAAAGGAAAGGAAAGGAAAGGAAAGGAAAGGAAAGGAAAGGAAAGGAAAGGAAAGGAAAGGAAAGGAAAGGGGAAAGGAAATCTGAAAGCACTGCAGCACTGGCACTGCTCAACTGCCACACTAAGTCACAGACCCTGGGAAGGATCTGTTGAGGTATTGACATGAACACACTGTAGATGCAGCAGTTTTTTGCCACAGGTGTATTGCAGCAACTCTGCAAATTCCTACGCTTCACTGCTGATACTTTCACTTGTCCACAGAGGTGTGGTACTCACACATTGTCTAGATCACCCAGAATTAGCAAAACTCTTGTCTATTTTAGGACATTTAGTGCTCTCTCAGCAGTCTTTCTTGGGATAGCAGTGCATGCCCTGGTTCTCATGTTCTTACTACAGTAGATCAATGCATTGCTGAGCATACCCAGCACGCAGGTCTGCTTTCCACAGCTGTGCTGAGGGGCTCTCTTGTTGCTGAGTAACAGGCAGCTGGAAAGGGCAGCTGAATACACAGCTCCATAAAGCCTGGTAATTCATCTAACCAAGCTTTAACAAGCCTATAGCACCTTCTGCTTGGATTTGGCCATTTGGGCAGAGGACTTGCTCTGTGTGTAGTCTCCAGGAAAGAGCAGCATGTTTGCATCTTCTCACACTGCTCCATAAAAAAAAAGCAATGTTTAAGGGTGACAGCTTACAAAAGATTTACTGCCTGATCCCTGATATCGGTATTCACACTCAGCTGCTGCTGCTCAGTCCTGGAAACCTCACTTTCCAAGTGTAACGCATCTGCCAGAATTCAACTGGCAACAACAGAGGCTGCACTCAACAGAATGAGCCAGAAACAAGCAAAAGATTTACTACTTGATGAGTTTATTCTCCACTTGCAAAGAAAAAACAGATATCTTAGTATTTTGTTAAAGGAGACAAAAAAAATCTCTAGCAAGATAGGTAAGCAGTAAGCATTGCAACTATTTTCTAAGGTAGAGCTAGAGTTCAAATAATTTTACTGTATTTTCTTTTGGTGAGGCAGCTTTTAGGACAGAGGCTGGCTTTCCTCTGCTTTCTTGCACTAATCTAGATGAAGAAATCAGGATTCACTCTGTTGAGTTACAAGACCTGTACTTGTCGGAGTCTAGAACATCCCTCTGGCCACCCTGGAGGGTTTGGAGACCGGACAGGGGTGTCTGGGATCTGTACAAGGGGGTCACCCAGCCTCACACAGAGCCCAGGAGGACACTGCCTCTGATCCCTGGCCATGGGAGTGAATGCCCACATTGTATGAAGAATCACAAGCTGAGAGAATTCAAAATATGTAGTATTTAGTTTATCATAGAATGTAAATGTAGAATCTAGGACTTTTAGTATATGGGGTTGAAGAGACAAGATGGAGGAATTGGGGAGTGGCCCCTGTGCTCCTTGTTCTTGTTCTCATCCCCCATCTTTTGCTGAGTTGGATTTTAGACATTGGTTTAGAGTAGAAACAACATGTTAGCATGGGTAGTAGGCATTGGTAAAATTTTGTAAATAAAAAGTACGTTTTGGTCGGTGGTTGGGTCAGGGGTACTGTACATAAGGTCCAGGACCCTCTGATCCGCCCAGTCCGCCGCGTGTCCTGCTCTGCTGGGGATGCCTTGCAGAGCAGAGAAAGAACTGAGATAAGGTACCCTGCCAGGGAGGCCTGGCAGAGCTGAGAAAATGAAGAATAAACCACCTTGGAAACATGCACTGGCGGGCTCAGCTTGTCGTCTCTGCCTCCGGTGTGAAACACTTAGGGCAAAGAGAAAAAGCGAAACCCTATTACCTCCGGGGACAGCAACCCTGAGATGTACTGACCTGTGCAACTTTGTTGCAGCCGTGAGGCCTGGTAGGCCACTCTGGCGGTCAGTCACCTAAGGGCAGAAATGCCCAGTCATGGTGACTAGGACAAAATAACCCTTCTCCCGCGCTCGGACCCTCTCTTATCTCCCTGTAAGACAATAGGTCACTTTCTACCCCAACTCATATTATTGGGCCACTTCTCAAAACCTCAGTACCCTATAAAAACCCCACTTTTCCCCCAGCTCAGTGGAAGAGCTGTCCCTGAAACCCTTCACGGAGGATGCTAATAAAGATTCATCTGTGGAACTTCATACGGCGCTTCTCCTCTCTCTCCTTGTGTCTGCCAAGGCACCTTAGCAACCTTATGAGCTGAGAATCACTGCAAAGAGCTGATCACTGCTAAGAGCTGAATATCACTATAACTGAGCTTGCTAAGTGTTGCCTGTGCCTGGGAGCTTTGCCGGAGTTGCTTGGGCAGGGGGGTACGTAGGTGCATCCCTAACCAGGAACAACCAAGGCAGCCGAGACTGACTGAAGCTACCGGGAGAAAAACAAAACAACTTGACTCTGTCAGCTGCTCCTTGCTCTGTTAGCACCCCTCTGGCCAGTCCACCCTGGGCAAAGTATGTCCCAAGGCTGTTTGCTGGTCATTCTTAAGCATCCCTCTCTGCTTGAGCAGATAGCAACAGGCACTTTGTTAATGTTTTCTGCCCAGGGAGTTCTGGAGAAGGGAGGCTTTGGAGAGAATGGTGATGCCAGACTGGAGCTGGTGTAGAAAGCTGAAGGGATCTCACCAAACCATGCTGGTGTGAAGTGTCTGATCTGTGTGTGGCAGCCATGTGTGGACACTGGTACATGACCAGCACAAACCTCCCTCACTAATCCAGAGGGAGATTTGTGTTCCCACTGAAGATAAAAGCGATCACATAATTAAAGACAAAGTGCTTGGGCAGGATGGCACCATACTCTTAAGTGGGTGCATTATCTCTGTTGGATTTATTTGATCTGTTTGCCACATCTCTTCAGCAAGGAACTGTTTAGCAAATTCCCTGTGTCTGTCAACCTCTTTCCCTTCTCAGCAGCAGTCAGATGTATGAACTGCTGCTAGTGTTGTTGCACTCATCTATCCCTGAAAAGAGAGAATAAGTTGTGAGACTACAAAAATCATCAGGAGCCAAAAGCAATTTTTTTTTGGTTTCAGGGGAGAAATGGCTTGACCCTTTAGCTGTGTCACCATAATATCAGCTTCCAGCAATGGAACAGCCTTTGCTGTTCAGCTTGCCTGGATGAAATGATGTTGTTCCTGCTCTCCTCTCTCTTCCTTACTGTAACCCTCATGCTGCTTTAGCCAAGGTACTTATCTGGGTCCCCCCTTGCTGTAGGGAGGCTGTTAACTGCATTGTTCTGCATCTCTCTTTCTTGGGCTGCTTCCCCAAGGTGCTCCTAGAGATTAAGGGTGTCTCTTTCAGGGATTTGGAGAGACCTTTGCAAGAGTGGCATTTGTTCTTTCTGAGCCATGAGGAACTCGCTGAGGGTACAGATCTGGAGTACCACTCTTCTCCAGCAGCACTGCTGGTTAAACAATGCCTGCTAGAGAAAAAGAAAGAAAGGGGAAAAAAGAGAATGAAAATAATGAATCGGTGCCATCCTGAACCACACCAGTTCAGTTATGCTGGTAAAGGAGGAGGGATGACTGAAAAACTGGTAATAAGGATGTCCTAGAAAGTAACTGGTAGATTTTCTATCTGCTTTCCAGAGGATGTATCTTTCATTCTCAGGAATACAATAAACTTTCTTCCTTGTGCACCGTCAGCTATGCCAATGTCAAATCCACTGCCTTCACTGAAACTTCCCTTCTTTATGGCAGCTGAAGGCCTGGCTCCACCACATACTGACTTAACAGACAAATCCATACAAGGACTCGACAAGGTTTGAGAGTTTGAGCCTCAAAACAAAACCAGAGGTTCACAACCAGTGCAAATGATTTTTCCCAAACAGCCTAAGGGAAACTGTATTCCTGCATCTCACAGGCTCTCTGGGGGCCTGCAGTGTGTGCAGCACTGCAGCACTGCAGCCCTGGGACACAGAAGCACAGGGGTGTGACAAGCTGAGAAGACACAGGTGCACACAGATTTAGATCTCAGGTTTAGCCTGAGGCCAAAACAACAGCATTAGTGATGCCACCAGTTGAAAGCTTCATCTTTCTCTTGACATCCCATCCCTGCATGAGGCCAGTGGCACACACATCCCAGCAGTGGAATAGCTGAGCTCCTCTGAGTTACACAAATCAAACCCCCTTCCATGTGCTGAGCCTCACTCATAGCAGACCCTAATTTCTGTGTACTCAGTACCCAGCAGCACTACAGACCACAGTGAGCCTTGTGGCAGGGAGCAAGTGGGTGTCTGAAAGGGCCACCAGGTCATCACTATGGCCAGGGATCTATACAGGAGAGCATAAAAGAACAAAGAAGAAAATAATAACAAAAATAGAGCAGGAAAAATGAAGCCCAAATTGCACAGGAAACAGCAGCAAAGAAAAAGTGTTGGGAATAGAGTTGTTGAAAATGTCATTGCAAAGGTCAGGGCAGGCTCAAGGAGAAAGCGCTGACAGGAATACTAAGCGCGCCAGGAAATGTAAATACCTTCTTTTTGCAGTGTTCACAGAGGGATAATGAGAGCAATGCTGGGGACAGCCTTACACTTTCAGGGGGAATAAAAGAAATAATGAGGGGACTCAGGGTAAAACCAGAGTGAGTGATGAAGGACTTGCTCTTGTTGCAGATTGTTAAAGTTTCAGGGCAAGGATTCAGCTCCTGGGGATCTCATGGCTGAGGAGGAGAGGGGGCTGTGCTAGGTGGACAGACCTTGTTGTGCTGCCACTGTGGTCTCGTGGCAAGGTCAGGCAAATGACGCAGGTAGCAATGAATCAGGGTCCTTGAATTTAGCAGCCAGTGGGGCCAGCCAGATGGAAAACACCTGGAGAAGTGTCATTTGATTAAAAATAGTCTGCAAGGGCTAACAAAACAAAAAAACATATTTAACACATTCTATGGGAAGTTATTGTTCCTGAAGTGGATGACATTAAAAGCTGACTGGCAGATGCTGTGGGTGTAATTTACCTGGCCTTCAGTATGGAATAAATGAATACATTAAATTTGCATTTATATAGCCCCTGTTCATCCACACAAAGCACATTGCAGACATCACGTGGGCCATACAAAAGATACGTCCATCACAAATTGGGACAAAGAAATTATTGGGAAAGCAGATTCTGGAGAGGCTGTGGGTTGGAGTAATGGATGTCTCCTGTTAGAGGTGCATGATCCACACCTGGCTACCCATAGTCTCTCCATGGAGAGCCACTTAATAATTAGAACATAAACCTGCAGACCACTTGGAAATTTATAGAAGTGAATTCCTACTGGCCAACTCACACAGCCCCTCCCTCTCTCCAAGGGGAATCCCCAGGCAAAGGGTATCCAGGCTGTCCTTTACCTTCTTCTAGCTTTTAGGGTCTGAAGCAGCCTTACACCTCCCAGGTCCTGCAGCAGCAGCTGGAGCTGCATTAGCCAGTACATCCTGCTGCTGCTGAGGATGGCTCATAATGAACAAGTCCCTCAGCAAAATGCACATAAAAGCTTCTTAAAGTGTCCTCTGCCACAGCAACAAGCAACATACTTCCCTTTGTGGAAGCACCTAAAAGCCTCATTTAGAGTTGACCAAGTATTTTCATAGATGATGAACATTTTTCTTTAGTGAAAAATAGCAGAATTGTTTCCAGATATCTGAGATGTGGTTTATATTAACCTTATCAAAATATTAGTATTTCTTTTTTATTTTTAGTAAAGATGGTTGTTGCACAGTTCTGCAGCTGAAAGTATTCCAGCAGTGGAACCCTGCTGGAAATCACTTCAGTGTTAAGAAAGGCAGGAAGAGGATTTAGAAAAAGTCATAATCATGACTTATGTGGAAGAGTTAAAGATGACTTCCATGTCAGCCAGGCTGCTCATGGTCTCTGCCCTCTCCTGCTCGATGTAGCCTTCGTTGCCCTAGGTAATAAACTCCATAGTAATTGTGGCAGCAAGGATTTCAGCAGTGTGTTGCCATCAGGGCTGCACTGGACTCTGCAGTTCCTGGTTGTTGGTTTATCCTGTGGGCTTACAACCCCCTCATTGTCTCCAGGACTGATGCAATCCCATGCAAGCACGAGGCTGCAAATATCTCTGTGGAAGGACTATCAGTAACTTCAATGGTCCTAACCAGCCGGTTGTAATTTCCTTGTAGTTTTGTTGTTGTTGTTGTAGTTGTTTCTGTTTTAAAGCAGTATAAAGTGCTTTGCCAGTAGAAATAACAGTAACTTGAAAATCTGCCTCAAAGTTTTCGCTTCTTGAAACAATCCCTGACTTACTCCAAAAGCATTTACTATGTGAAACTATTGTGAGAAATTACACTGGCAGCCAAAGACAAGCTGTCTCCAGAGTCTGATTTTAACAGATTATTTTTATTAGAAAACACTGGGAAGAGTCAGTGAGTGACAACTTGGAGAACTGGTTTATGGCAGTCCTTTCAACAGCTATCTCTCTGCACTTACTCCACATCAATCTTAAATGAGTGGCTCCTTCAAGGCTTATCTCATCTACTCCAATTTTAGAAACAACTTAATAAAGTGCATTTATCCCCTCTTATCCCCATGGAAGCGTGGCTAATTCCACATTTATGTAACTTTTATGTGCATCTCAACCTTGATCTACTTTTCCTAAAAATACACTTATCAGCCTTTTGATGAAGGGCATTTCCTCCTCCTTTTTCATTCCCTGACGCTAACATCTCTGAGCTGTACTCATGCTGTTGCACTAAACTGTTCCATTTTCACAGTTCAGCTTTTAATGAGGGTTGGTAGTGGTTGTAGCAGGGTATTTGTGATCCCACTGCCTTCATGTTTTAGCAGGTAAGGCATGAGGCACAGTCCCAGTGCTGTTTTGCAGGAAGGCAATGTGCCCTTCTCCCAGGCTCCCACAACCACTTGAGGTCTGTGCACAGTGAATTTAGGACAAGCTCCTCAGATGGGCAGAGAGTCTGCCTAAAATCCCAGATATTACATATATGTTCATTAATATCCATATTGTTTAATTGTACCCAGTGTGCATTTTAATGAGACTCGGCTCTTTAATGAGCCTGGCCTTTTGTCTGACACTCCACTGAAGAAACTCATATATTTATGATGTAAGAAAAATGTGTTTTGGCACATTGCAAAGATTTACTGTTTTCCTTCTGCTATGGATTCAGGAATTTGCATTTGCAGCAGAAACATTGATATTCTTGTTTATAATGGGGAACAAGGATTTGTAATTTGGACTGACTCAGCTTCCAGGAGGTTTTTATACAGCCTCTGGATATTTCTCAGCAATGTTTTGTTATTGACTGGCCCTGGGGCCTCTTCTGTCCAGCCCTGCTCTTGGAAGCACTGATTGCAATTTTAACTTTGCTCAGTCCCTGTCCTTCAGTCTCTTGAGGATGGGGACAAGGTGGACCCACCTGCATGGAGGGGAAAAACCCAAAGCTATCTGCCATCCTGTAAGGAACTAGGCTCCACCTGTGTCAGTCTCACAGGGGATACTGAACAAGTCCCTGGCCCTCAGGGCACCCTCATTCTCACAGGGTTTTACAGAACTCTACCATATGACTCCAGCAGCAGTGCTGTGGCTGCTTCACTAAGTTTATGTTTTTTGCTCTTTGATTTTGCCATCATTGTGGCCACAATACTCACATATCTAATATCCCACCCTCAGTATTTTATACAAGATAGGCACCCCCAGCAGAGCCATGCACCCCTCACTGCCACCCAAGCTGGGCACTGGAGGATTCAGATCCTTTCACCCTGAAACAGATCTTGCCTCTCCCCTACCTCATCTCATCTTCCCTCTGCTGCCAGCCTTTCCCTCCCCTGGGATCCTGGGTGCACATTTGCAGGTTTGTTGCTCTCTTTCTCCTGATATCAGCAACTGTACCAGATGTCACAGATGTGTGTTGACGAGCCCACTCAAGTGTAAGGTGGTTAAATGGTTTCAGGAATAAGCCACAACTGAGATTTTAGGAGGTCAGAAATGGAGGCATTTCTCTCACATATGGTCTTGTTTTGTGTTCGGTTCACTGTCAAAAGCTACTGCTGCACAGCAGATCTGTTTGGACTTGATGAGATCTCTAGCATTCATGTTTTTTATGCACTGGAATAATGTCTGGAGTGACCTTCTGCTAGCCCATGTGTTGACCACTTTTGAAAATAATAGATTCCTTTTGACCCACCAAAACAGAGCAGAGTGTGTGTGCCTGGTGGCATTAGCAAGATGATTGAACAACCAGCTGTCCTTTCACCACAGTGGTGGGAATAGGGGATGAGCTGAAGAGGTAGATTAGTCCTTTGCATGTTGGAATAGGGAGCATGTAATAAAAAAGAAGACATTTGGAAATAAATAACTGAGATGGCATTTCAAACAAAGCAAAGATACACACACTCACCTGTTCCCACACAAAACCCTTCAGACTTACTGGGCAGAGTGAAAGCTGATCTTTGCTTTGTTCTCACCACAAAGATGCAAATGGGATGAGAAATAGCAGGAATTCAATCTCATGACAAATACAAGAGTAATACTGAGCTGCTTTATACACATAATCCGACTTCATCCATTTTCCTGCATGACAGCACTCAGTGCTACATGCTCAGGCTCTTCCTCATGGGCTGCCTTTTGGAATGACTTTGGCTGGGCAAGTGTTGTCAGAGGATAACCATGATGATCTCCTGACTTCTCAAGAAAGGTCTTGAGATCTTTCTCAAGAAAGATTTTAAACCCCCATCCAGGCAAGTCAAGTCATGCTGGCAACACTAGAGTCTGTCTTTGGTCTTTCCAGGGAGTCAGTAGTGTGTGTCCACAGAAATTTAATCACACCTTAGAGAGTAGAAAAGTGTTTTTTAACTGATTAATTAGCAATGGTGAAGTGGATTGGGCAGGTGGCTGGTTAACCTCTGCAACAGCAAAGCCTGGAAAAAATTTCCTGCAACACTCACAGGCTCATGGGACACTCTGCATGATGGGGGCCATCACACTCCACTGCAGGAGCACAGAAATCTGCTGGACACCTGAGCCCAGGCTGCAGCATGGAACTGTGGGGCCACACTGTCCCAAGCAGGGTTGTCCAATTCCTGGGAATAAAATGTCCCTCACCTTTCTTACAGTGGCAGAGCCCAGTCCCAGCCTTTACATGCTTTATTCTGTTTTGATGCATTGCATGCAGAGACCAAGGGAAGACTAATAACAGGGTGCTGACCAGTGTTTTTCCTCTTAGAAGTCTAAAGACAGAGACCAAAACCCAAAGGCAGGTGTTTGGGGTGAAATGATTTTATTTCTTTATATATTCCGAATGGCTGAGCATTACAAATACAGCATATGTCACTGGTAGTGCAAGTCCCCAGCAAACACACTGCAACTCCCCACAGTTAATGGATTGAAATAACACCATGTCAGTTTTATGAGAGGTCTCAAAATGTACAAAAGCCTACATTTATGTCTGAAAATATCCTGGTCTTACCACATAATTTCTTAAAAAGCAAAGGACCTGAGTTACTTCATTCCATTTCTAATCTTACTGGTCTGTCAGCATTGTGTAGCAGGACTCTTTGCCCTTGCATTGTGATAAAACAACTGAAAATTACCCTGTTTTGGAAGCTACCAGTGGTGGGCTGAGAGGGGCTATCGTGTGCTGCTTTTGGTGTTGAATTATGCTGAAACCTGTCTCACTTCCCAGCCCCAAATCAACATCCTGACAGTGGGGCAACCAGAGATATGAGACTGGCAGCCAATCACTTTATGTTATAAAAATCCAGTCCACTCTCATATGGTTTGGTTCTTCCAACATATTCCTCCTTGGAGTCTGTGGAGATTTCTCCCTTGGGTAGAGAATGCCCCCCCCAAGGACAACCCTCAAGGCTGGTTAAAAGAGATTAAGCCCATGATCACTGGTATGGATATGTTACATTGATCTCTATTTTAAAAATTGTTTCTTGCCTGTTTGAATATAATTAATGTAATGGCTTTGGTAAAGTGCACTATCCTATACTATACACTAATAGTCGTTTTAGCTGTGCGGTAAATAATTCTGATTAAGATTTTTTGTCTAATCATTAGTCACAATAAATAGTTCACTTTATATTTCTGATTTGCCATGCTTCATCCTTCTGGATTAAGTAATTTAAACTGCTGATAAAGTCTGGGGCTAAGATGGGATCCAGCTGCCCCCAGACTCCTCCATGAGAAGTTACAAAGCAAGGGAGGTCCTTTCTGCACCTTGTGACTCAATGGCAGGGCTTCTCCAAGGAACTTTTCTGAAGCTCCCACTCACACCCATGACACATGTGTACCCTTAGAGAGGTAAAAGATTTTATATAAAACCTTTCACCTTTATTATTTAAGATGCTATCCAGCCTGTCACAGCTATCCTGCTGTGCACAAGGAGCCAAAAGGAGAAATTCAGTGGACAAAGAGCTGTCTACATTAACTCATATTGCAGTGCAATAGGAGTAGATCTGCGGAGTGATGGAACTGGTACCAAGGACCAAAGCTGGCACCATCCATCAGATTACTTCACTTGTGGAGAGTTCCAGTCTGGTCATGGCAATAGAGGCTAGAATTCATTAGGGACGTCCCCACCTCTTCTAGTTTACTTTCATCTGAAAAAATTCCAGTTTGTGCACTCTGTAATCATGCCATGATGCAAAGCAATGCATAGGAAGTGAAGAGGATCAGAATAATAGTTTTCAAATTTCACTGCTGATTTGAACTAGAATTTGAACTAAAGCAGGACAAGTCCCACACTGACTTCACACATTTACAGTCTATACATAATTCTCATCCAGCAAAAACAAGTGACAACAAGTCACTTCTTACAAAGGTTGTGCACATATAATGTCACATGATAAAGTTCTGGAGTTTGTTGTGACATTGCATGAGCAGGGATAAGCTGTGCTGGGGGCTTTTTAGTTTAAAAGTACGGCTATTTAGTAAATGCTCAAGAAGTCTTATTGTATGATACGAAAAGGGAAATTTAAGTTCAGTTTAGCATTACAGTTTTCTCCTTGCTTTATGTACCCATTCCTCTTACCATCCATCTGATCCTCAGACTGAAGAGATGAAGCTGCATTCCTATTTCATGAGACTAAAGAAGCACATATTGCATTGATGAGAAATCTTTATATGTCCTTGAAGAAATCCAGAAAACCTCTGCCTGTAAGGACATGGAAAACACAAAACAGAGAAGATAAATTGTGGCTGACAAGGGGCTGTAGGATGAGGCCTCCCTTTGAGGAAAGACCTAATAAATTAAAGGTGACAAACAAAAGTTTTCTTTTCAAAAGGAGATAAATTCAGAGGTCTGTCTCACCAGAAGTGTGCATACCAGGGTACACAAAGAGCCTTCCTGCTTACCAGGGCAGAGGTGACCCACCTCCATCTTCTTTCACTGGAATTTCCTACAAAAAACCCTAGGCTCATGCCCTTGTGAATTTACCTTGTGTCCTCAGTCTTCATGTGACAAAACACCCCTGGAGGATTGTCTGTTTGTCCAGTTTGTGCTGTGGCAGCATCTCCTGGGAACTCGGTGCTGCCCAGTGCTCCAGCAGCCTCTCATGGAGTGGGGGCAGTGCTGACAGGTCAGTGCAGTCTAAGATCCATGGGACCAAAAGCAGTTGAATATTAAGATGAGATGATAAGGTAAAACCCTGTGGCCTCAGCCACTGGAGGTTGGGTGTATTTTCGGTCAAAACCTGGCTGAAGAACTTAAGATAAAGCTTGACTCCCAGCACAGCATGACAGAGAGGAGGGAGGGAGGTCAAGAGCAGGGTTGAGCCTGGCTGTTGGGCTGGTTGGGTGTTAGGGTCTGCACCAAGGTGTGTAACTACTTTTGATGCAATCCTGCAGTGAACAACAGAAAAATTCAGGCCCTGAACATGTTTCATGGATTATAGAATAACAGAAAGCCTGGAATCATCTGGTCCCATTTCAATCCATAGCAGGGGTAAACCTAAAGTCAGTCGAAGAGCTGATCACTCAGGGCCTTGTCCAGACAGTCACTGTCAAATCTATGCTCCAGCACTTGACCTCTCTCATGATGATTTCTTTTTCCTCTGCCTAAAGTATGCCTTGCTGCAGCCTGTGCCTTGACTCTTTACAGTCAGTTCTAGCCCCAGGACTGTCCCAAGGAGAGGATTTTGCATCTGTTTTTGCTGAACTTCAGGAGTTTACTGCCGGGTTCTCATGGGTCCCCAGCCAGCCTTTTTTAGAGCAGACCTCAGCTAGTATACCTAATGAAGGCTTACCACAATCAGCAGCAAAACCATTAGGACCTGTCTTTGAATCTAGAGAAAAGTACTAATGCCAAGGCAGTCCTCTAGAGGATGTCAAGAAAGAGAAAAAGGACCTGAAAAAACATATAAGCTGTCCTTCTCCCTTCAGTCATTTCTTGGATGATTAGACCAGAAAACTTTGGTGAGCACCAGTTCTTTACACACCGTGGCTGCACACAGACATGAGCTACCCTTCAGCAGGGCCTGATGCCATGGTCCCTGCTGCAGAGCCCTCAGATCCCTGTGCTGTGAACAGGAGGGAGGTGTCCACTCCCAGGGACCAGCCACTTGAGGGAGCCAAGGTGACGTGCACTAAGAGCTGCCAGATTACATAAGCATTTTTGGAGCGCTTCAGCTGGAATCGCCTCTTCTTCTGTAAAATTAAATCTGTTGGGTCAGAAAACTGTGAGCTTCTCTCCCAGATTTAAATGGTTTTTATCTGGTTTCCAAATGAAGTCTTGCACAGTTGTGTTCAGTCTGCCCCCTTTGATAACTTTTGATGGTGTGTGCATGTGTCCAACAGATTTCATAGCTGTTCAGAAAGTTTAATATTAACTTTCTACAGGTTGCATGAAAATAGAAAATAGTAATGAAAATAGGTAAAGTAAGGTCTTTTTGTCAGTAAATCAGTTAATATAGTTCAAAAAAACACACAACCGCTTGGCCTGCAAAATTTCCTTCAGGTCCAAGCCTACCCTATTCACCATTTCACTATTTTAAACATTAGAGACTCTCCAGAGAAGAAAGTTACTAGGAAATTATAGGGAAGCAGTTATATGCCATAGGAAATCAGGATGCAGTGGTCAAATAGACACTCATTTAGATATCACACAGCAACTTTTTCAGTATGGTTCACTTTTCCTCTCACCTTCTCTTCACAATTTCCCTTCCCCAAGACCCAGGGACTATTTTCTCCCATCTCATGAACTCCAGCTGCTATCTTCATCTTAAACCAACATTTCAGGAGCATAATGACTTGAAGAAGAAAGCTCTAAGACTTAACTTGTCCTAGATTTTAGCCCATGGGATTTACCATACAGTGAAGACTTCTTCATGGAGTCAGGAGACTTCCCCATTTCTGAGTCTCACAAGAATCCTTGCCTTTCCTAATAGGACTTTGTACTACCCAACTCAAGAGTTTCAGTCTGAGTGTCTGAATTCCAAGCTCCTCAATGACCTTGGATGGGGGTGGTGGAACCTTGTATCCATGGCAATCTTGTTCCTGAAGGGCTGTGGCGTCTCCAAGTCACGACATGAGCAAAGAAGAGAGAAAGCTAGGAGACAAGAGGATGAAGAGCAGCCTAAAAGAGAGGATTACATGCAATGCTTACCTGGTCCTAAAAGGACCACCACACTCCTCCTCCCAGATTTTAGTTAGTTGTAGACTTCTCTGGGTGTGTTATGGACGAGACCGGTTCTTGTAGAGACTCTTAAAGGAAAATGGCAAAACACTGTTAGAGTTTTGTAAACCATTGTTCAAGCATCCTTTAAAATGCTGTTCAAGTTTCAAAAATTATTGCTGAAAGTCTATGGAAGTGACACGCAACCCTTTGATTATACCTGTAATTCATCTCCATGTGTACTGGGAAATAGCATTAGAATTTTGGCAGTGGTGTTACATTATGAGCTCTCATTTGTGTTTCCTTTCCCCCCAGGTAGATTTATTTCTTGCCCACACCAAAATGCAGAGACTGTTCCATCCATCAGGACAATGGCATGAAAAGAAGGTGCCACCAAAATGCATCTTGCATCCTGGCATGGAAACCTTGTTGTCAGTAGAGATATTTAGCAAGTGGACAGAAACAGAGAGCTTCCATATCAACAGATAGTGTATCAAATAAATATATAAAGATAATAATGAATGACAGCACTGACGTCATTGCTGTACACTGAAATATAGCAGCAGCCACTTGACTGGAAGAGTAACCTGAGGAAGACCACGTGGGGATACCAATAGGATTAGCACATGACAGAAGGATGATAACAAACGACATGTCTCTTGCCCAAAACAAGCCTGTCTTCTGAAAAGACAGAAGGTATATATTCAAGAGCACTAGAGCCATGTCCTTTTTTAAAAGACCTCATTTTGCAGTGCATGTACGCATGTGTCTCTTTCTCTCTTCATACCCCTATATATGTAAACACTCATTATTTCCTTCCTCACCATCAAGAAAGGTGAAATGGCCTATAGCTAAAATGCCTATGCATGAAGCTTCATGACAAAAAAATCTGTCTCCTCACAGCAGTTCCAGGTATATACTGAAGAAGCTGTTCCAAAAGAATAAAAGCATCAGTACCATTCACCTTCTGCTGTCTTGTCCTTGTGTTCAGGAAAAAAATAGTGCCTTTATTTAGAAAACAGAATTAACACTGAAGCAATTTTCACATCACTGGTCCTTCAGCCGCCTCAAATATTGTTTGTGGTATCTGCTTTCGTGCAAGAGAATGGGGCCACATAAAAGCAATCACAAGGATGAAAATGTTCTCAGCAGGAGGAAATGGGATTATCAAAAAGCAAAGGAATAAGGCTTATGAATGTTTTGTACTCTTGGGCATCCTTATGCCATTTGAGCTATGTAGAGTGTTAATAGATAGATCTAAAAATAAAGAGTACATTATTTATTAACTTATTAAGCTTTCATAATCAGGAGCTGAATACATCTGGCTAATAAAGACATCAGAGCACATCCATAGGAAGATACAGTACATAAGGTGGCTGAAATAGAAATCTGTGGGTCTTTAGGAGGCCATTCAGGAATGCAGACACTGAGTTACCTTTTTTCTGGCAAAAATACATAGAGTTTATGCTTAGGAACAAGTTTGATGGCATCTCTTTGATATCCTATACAAGCCCTTGCCCTGCTTCTCCATGGCAGACATGAGTAATTCCATTTTTTTTTCAGAACAATATCTGTCCAAAGGAAAATATGATTCAAGGGAAATATGATACCGGAGAGCAAATTAAATGCAGAAAATAAACAACTGAAGGCTGCTTGTTAGGATCTCATGACCTTCCAGGCCTTTGGCTGAGCAAAACAAACTGCTGGGTGCACCAGAGTAGAGAGTTAATTTACAAACTGGAGAGGTTGGACCAGCTTTCTCAGGCCACCTTCCCATGAAAGTTGCATCTTGATTTAAGGATCCTTGCATCCTTGCCTAGCTATGCTGAAGGAGAGATTGGCAGGAGAGGCTGGAGGTTATTGAGTCTGTGACCTGATGTCTTTTTCAGATCCAAGGAAAGTGGTGCACAGGTTCCTGGGGAGGTCTGGTCTGTCCACACACTGATCCGTAAGCAGGCCTGGTGCAGGGGCAAGGCAGGGGTCTTGAACATTGTGATGACATTTGTGGGAATCAGACTTTTATGGAGACTCCTCACTGTTACCATTCAATCCCCTCCACGATAGCTACTCATGGCAACCATAGCACAGAGATTATATAAAAAGCATCAAAGTTGAAGAGCTTGTGGTGCTCTTCATGGGCTCATGGGCTGTGAAAGGCACAAAAAGGCTCTCTTTTTGTCCAGTTAAAAGTCACAGATTTTACTGTCTTTTGTGGTTATAAAGTCTTCCTTCTCACTCCTCCAGCCAGGCACCTCCCTTTCCCCATGCTAATCATCCCTTTCCCTCATGATAAGACCGCCTCAGGACAATCTGACTGTACACCTGGGGAGGAAGGGAATGAAGGCCAGAAAGAGCACAAAAACATACATCAGAATCATGGAGAATTCTTTTTCAAGGGGACAAGCTCTGATGAAGAAGGAGACCTCCTGACCATAAAAAACTTGTTTGGTGATGAAATGGGAAGGGAAAAACTTTTGCCCCGGATGTCCCTTGCTGCCAGCTGAACTCTGCTCATCCTAGAGAAAAGAGGTCTTTACCTCAAAGCACAAAGTCTTAGTACAGGCTTCATACTTTTGCTCATGAGATTATTTATTCCCTTTGGTTTTTTTTAACCCCATTACCTCCAGATGGCCAAATACTGGCGTGATCTGAATTGAAAGATCAACCATTGCTTGTATTTTAAAAGGAAATAGTTTAAAAAAAAAAAAAAAGAAGAAAAAAAGAAAGAGGGGCATGTTTTGAACTCATGAGTTTAAATTTTGTATTTTACGAGAAAAAATAATTTTTCCCTGTTGTACTTGCAAAATCATATTACATCTTTATTTTGAAATGTCACATCATCTAATGTAGTAATTGCATGCAGCTGTTATGTAATTGTTCCACCTATTTCTATAGAAGATTTTATTTCTATATTTCCAATTTGTATTAAAAAAAGCAGTAAGTGGAAGATTTTTTTGGGGGGGTGTTATTATGTGGCAGGTGCCTCCTGGGGACAGTAGCTATTCATCTGGTCTCAACAGGCCCCCAAAAGGCAGCTCAAAGCTCAGGAGTTACATCCTCCAGCGCTTTGCATGGAATGTCCGTGTTGGAACCAAACATCAATATCTCAGGGGTAAAACCCCCACCCTCCTCTATGTTCCCTGTTGCTGTGTGCAAAGCCCTCTTTTGTCCTCAGCCTCCTCAAGCCCCCAAACCAGTCTGCTCTCTCCAGCTTCACCTGGAAGGTCAGGCAGTAAAACACAGGATTTGCCTGTTGCATTTCGGTTAGGAAACTAACTTTAAATGGAGCCTCATACTTTTAACTCAGTGTTTATGAGTGCATCTTCTCAGACAGAGGTTGAAGAGAAGCAACACATTTTCTTTCCTCAATTGACTGAATTGGGTGTCACTAATTTCCATCTCCTGAAGGCAGGCAAGAACAAAATGACTGATATATACAGGAGCCTCCCTCAAGGGAGTAAGTGCCAAAATAACTCATCTGAGGAACTCCCCTTCACTGGAATGCCACCTAATGCTAACCATGATGCCAGAGTTAATTGCAGCAGTCAGCTGCGGCATTTCATCTGCAAGTACTGCTCAGTTTAATTAACCTTTAGGGAATTAGCATTTTGTTGACTTACAGTACCTGCTTTGAATTTCTGGCAGTATTAGAGAAACACTGTGACTTGTTTCACTCAGAGAAGAGTGATGCCCCAAAGCAATGCCTTTAAGGATGGTCCCATGGCAGCAGCAGGCTGGTCCTGAGTCAGAGGAGCCTGCAAAGAAAGAGCCCAATACATCTCCTGGCACCTGACTCATGCCCCACTGTTCTGGAATTACTCACTCACCCCCACCATGGGGTCAGGTGTGAATTTCTTACTCCTCACAGAGTCTCCCTGAGCGTTTTTCACACTTATCACTTTGTGTTCACAGTAATTTCCAAGCACCTCCTTCCAGCTGGCAGTGCTCTGCCTCCATTTACCAAATAACACATTCTGCCTTAGAAAATCACCAGGTGACCACCTGCAGGTGGCAAGAAATGATGCCCATCCCGGGAGAATGCAACCCACTGGGCACATCCATATGTACTCTGTCCTGGTGCAGTGAGCTGTTGGTAGCTCCAAGAAAGTGTTGTCTGGCCAGGAATGAGAGCTGAGTTTGGCTAAGCAGTGTATGTCCTGGGGCTTGCAGCTGTCTAAGAGCCACCCTGGCCTTGGAAAAGGTGTTGCTCAGGCTCCTTAAATCAGGCTGGCAGGATTACGTCCATCAAAGAAGGTGTTTCCAGCCTCTCTGAAGAGAGCTGTACTCCCACCTTCTACCATGCCTCACCTTTTTGACCTACACTTGTTCCGTGGCTTTTCCCCTCATTTTTTATCTCTGGGCAACATCTGAGGAACCACTGCAAAGGGCATGAGATGAGGTTATTTCAGGTGGCCAGAGGGAATGACAGATGTGAGAGCTGTGGCAAGTCAGACTGGTGCTTGGGCTGGAAGGGAAGGATGCAGCCCTGGGGTACAGGGCAGGGAGGCCATGTCAATGCTGACTCACCAGCCCTGGGACTGTTCAACAGACCTGTGGATGTGGTGCTTAGTTAGGGACATGGTTTTGTGGTTTACTTGGCAGTGTTGGTTTAATGGTTGGACTTGATGATCTTAGAGGTCCTCTCCAAATTAAATGATTCTACAATTCAGGGTTGTGGCACTGGTTGGTTGCAGGCTGAGGATACAGGACACAAAAGGTCTCTGAATGCTGCTGAGTGGTGTTCACACTGGCATGACTGACTGCTCCCATATCTTGCTGCCACTCACTATTTGTCCTGTTTTTTACCTGATTCAGCCATCACAAATATATCTGAGAGGAGACAGCAGCTGGCCAACGTGTTTGTCCCAGAAGATGGGGGAGCCCAGCCCAGCTTTGTCAGCTGGTGCACAGCTCCAGCAAAGGTAGTGGGCCTGGCCTCCCAGGACTGGCTTAACCAGCCTTGTCCATGAAGTGACCTCCTCCTGTTCTCCATGTCAAATGGACCCCAAGCTTCTCACCTGGGGATTAAACACTGCCTGCCTGAAAGTCTCCTTCTTCCAGCAAGGGAGGACATCTTCAGGGCAGCAGAACGCAATGCACTCTCAGCAGCTCCCTCTGCAGCAGGCTGACCCTGGCCTCCCACCATCCACTCCGTGCTTGGCTTCTCCCCCTGTCTTTGAAGAGTGCTGAGAACAGAGGAAAACCAATGGGGTTTTGTGAAATAACTGTGGATTGTGCTCTGGGCAGAGATCTGAGAAAGCACATCATAAATATTCTGGATCAATAGGATTCATGCAACATTTGACCTTCAACCATTAGCTCTCATACTAATGTGCTTTCATCTTTACCTCTGATTTGGGGGACTTTAATGTGATCTACTGTAAAAACTGTTTTGTGCAAAAAGGGCAAGAAGACTATCATCTGTGAGAAATGGGAAGTACTGGTTTTCCCATAATCACTTTTTTTTCCCTACCAGAGATCTATAAACTTCTTACTCAGAGGTCTGACTATAGTTTAAGAGCACAAGTAAGAAACACAAGAGACAAAATATAAAAAAGATGGATGTCGGTTATTTGGAAAGCTGATGCACAGGCATCCAGACAGTTTCCTGTTAATTTAGCAGTCACTTCAGAAGACAACATAACATTTACATCCTTTGCAGCAGAAAAAAGCAAAACAGCTTGCTATCAAAGGAGTTGTCTCTGGCACATTTTTTGACTGAGGTTTGGTGAAGTTTTTTATCCTCTCTACAGCTGTATCAGCCTTGGTGTGAAACAGACTAATTGCTGATGGTTTGTAGGAAAAGGTGATAATCTGAAGTATATTTTGGGCTGTTTTTCTTGGGAGGGGTTTAGTTGAAAAACTGTTCTTTTTAACTGCAGTTTTCAACATTGCTAAATTACTATACCATTCAATATAGGAGTTGCTGCCATGTTGTCTGAGACTGCATTTACCTGACTACCTGCCTGTTTATACTTGGAAAATTCTTTGGCAGCAAATGATACCATTAATTTCCTATCAACTTGTTATTTTATGAGGAAGTGAATAAGGGTTATTTTGACTGTTTGTGTTCTGCAGTTACAGGGTGTGAGGGTTCAAAAGGGTCCTTGCTTTATTTACCTGCCATATTTCCTATAAACAGAGATGGTCACAGTTTCACAGATTGAATCTGTATTAGTTACTTTGCCAGGGAAAATATTTTATCATTCATTTGTTTTTACAAATAAACACAAAGTTTGATTCACCAGTCCACCTGCACTGTTTTGTCAATGGAGCTGCAACAGAACAGCACTGGTTTTATAAAGGGAGAACCTGGCTTGGTACAGTCTAGTACTAACTTTTTTCCCACTCCCTCTAGCTAATAAAATTCTTTCATTTGGGATTTTACCAATCCTTCCCTGCCCTCCTCCAGTCCAGGATATTCCCCATACTAGCCTGGGCAAGAGTGGAGGTTTGCATCTTAACAAAACCATGTGCCAATTCTCTTCCAAAATGCAGCTGACACATCCCACCCTGCCACATATTTCTTAGTAAGAAGCGTTTGGCTGGGCAGCTCAGGCCTTGGTTTTTCACCTAAAATACAAGGAAATGCTCAGTTGAGGTTATAGTGCCATCTCCATTAATTATGTACCTAATTCTCATTGCTCTGGAAGCAGAGACCATCCCCTGAGCTCCCTGGAGTTCAGTCCTGTTTGATGCTTGTCTGCACTGGCTCCTTCTGCTTGGCTGGCTGCAACTCCCACCCTGCCAAACCTCTCTAGCCCTGTGTCAGGGACCAGGCTTTCAGAAATCCTTTTTGAACATTAGCCATAACAAAAATCCCTCAAAACATTAGCATCACACTTGGCTGCAACTGCTTGGGTTAAACCTCTACCTTCCTGGAACATTTTATTTATGACCTTTCGCATTTCACTTCACATGGTCCTTCAGTTAAACAACAGCAGAGAGTGTATGAAAGTGAAGGCTGCTCTGGAGATGATGGATGAGGATGCCCCTGCTCCCCACCGCTTGCAGCCCGTGAGTCATTTGCTAATTTCCTCAGCTAAAACTGACAGACAATTACCTGGCATTTCATCACAGCCAAACAGATTTTTTTTTTCCCAGAGCTCACTGTCTATCTTTTGATAGCAATGTCTACTGCCTACAACACTGTCTCTCAAATCTTTAATATTTTATTGCTATTGCTTTGAGTTCTTGCTCTCTTTTCTCTCCCAGGGTTAAGATAATTTAAATGTAGTACTGCACAATATGATGTGTCTTGTGTCTTTGCTGCTCCAAACCTTTCTCTGTATCTGCTCCTTTACAGCACATTACTCAAGAACTATTCTGTTAACTGCGTTATATAGTATTGGAACAAATCATGTTATTAATGAGTATTTTTAAAGGTTAGGGTTTTTTTCTAAATGTAACTCAGCAACTCTCCCAATTGCTTCCTTATTGCAGAGGATGATGATGTTTAATTTAAATGTAGTATTTATAGTTTTGTGCAATATCTAACAACAATCCCAGAGCTCCCCTCTCCTCCAAACCCTTTGGCTGGACTCTCAGCTTCACTAGATGGAGCATTGCACTGTTTGGCAGACAGCCCAAGTGCCAGAGGGCCTCTTTTCCCCTCAGTGGGAAGGTCTCCTTCTCCAGATGATCTGGGCCTGTAGTAAATCCCTCCTCAGCATGCCTGGTGCTCAGGGCAGCCCTGTGCTCTGCAGCTGCTGCCTGTGGTGGCACCCCTGGCAGATCCAGCCTGTCTGAGCCACTGGCTTCCCACAGCCCAGGAACCTCTCTGCTGACCACATGTGGGACTGGGAGCAGCTTTAGAGATGCTGCCCCAAACTGAGGAGCCTGTATAAGTAGAGCCATGGCTGTGGGGGAAGGACCCTGTGCTCTCCCAGCAGCTGATGCAGGGGAAGATTTTTAGAGCCCATCTAGTTCAAACTAATAGCAGAGGATAATTGGCCTGGGATCTGCTGTAACAAAGGCCAGGGATGTTTCCTGCTCAGTGAGAAAGCCTGCAGTCACTCTGCCCCACTAAGGACCTCTAGGAGATTTTTATAAAATCATGGTCATCCGATATACAGTTTTGATTCCTTTCAAACTGATCAAATGCCCCATTTTAAAACATAAGATTTTCCCTTGCAGAGATTCTCCAGCTTCAGAGAAATTATGTCCCCCACCGTTTTAAAAGACATCTTCTTTGGCAGTGCGAAGAATGTACACTCTTCTCAGAGAAGTTCTGGATGTTCCATCCCCGAAAGTGTTCAAGGCTAGGTTGGATGGGGCCCTGAGCAACCTGGTCTAGTGGAAGATGTTCCTGTCCATGACAGAGGGGTTGGAACTAGATGATCTTTAAGCTCCTTTTCAACCCAAATCATTGTATGATTCTACATCTGGGAAGCCAGTCAAAGCTAAAATGGTCCCAGAAGCTGAGGATATTTTCCCTTCCTAGGAGAGCCTGAAGAATCCCAAGCTCTGTGTTTTCATTTCATCATGTTCTCTATATGAAGCCATCTCCCTCTCAGCTTTTCAACCTTTTGATATGCTAAACCCTGTCATTTATATGGCATTGGTTAGCTGTGAATGCAGTTTGGGAAGTGACTGCATAGCCCTGGCAGGTGTTGTACATGGCCAGGTGGGCTTATGATCTAAAAAAGTAGTGTGTTAAAACTGATTAATACTTTGGTCTAGTCCTTTACACTTTTTTCATGCTAAAATTTATTCCTGGCCATCTTAAACCCATGTTTCTTTCCTGGTAATTATTTTCACACCTTCTGTCACTAAGTGCTAGAGAACAAGCATCTCTACCCTAAAAGGGCCCTCTTCTCATCGACAGCGATGTCTGTATCCCTCTGTCAGTTCTTGTGACCCCATCTGCACCTGCATCCACTGAACTGCATCTTCAACACTACAATCAGAGCTGCAGAAAATGAGCCAGGCTTTGGAAGACAAATCTTGCTGTAAGACATAAAATGTAGAAGAGCGGAAAAATTAACCAAATCAGTCATAATTCAGGAGTAAAAATATGATGTTAATTAATCTACTTTCAAAACTTACACACACCTCTTGCTCCTGGCTAGATTTTAACAGCTGGCAAGAATTCAGATGCTGGAAATGTTTTCTGCTCTTATTTACTCAACTAAAAATAGCTGTGAGTGTTAAACCACCCTATCACTTCAACATAGCACTTTTGCATTCTGTACATGTGTATATATAAAGATATATATAATGGTACATATTCTATATTTATTTATATACATGCATGTAAAATGCATATGAAACATGTATATGATATACAAATGTGTGCACACATGTATTCATACACACACATG
The DNA here is from genome assembly GCF_021018805.1 of Prinia subflava. Taxonomy (NCBI): domain Eukaryota; kingdom Metazoa; phylum Chordata; class Aves; order Passeriformes; family Cisticolidae; genus Prinia; species Prinia subflava. The sequence continues at coordinate 110,787,945 of NC_086247.1, read as the reverse complement.
AACACATCAACTTATATAAGTGCTTTGTTGTGCTATTTTACATGAAGCAGAATGTCCAGCCAACAGCAGCCACATAAAAATTTCATGTATTATGTGAAACTTCCTGCAGAACGAATGGCTTATCTGCATGGTGTTTGTTCACTCCAACTTCTGTAACTTTATACAAGTTGAGCTGTCACTTAAGCTATCTTGCACTAAGGTGATTAATTCCTCTCCCCCCACTGCAATTCCAAAGCAGCACTCGGTAACAGTGCGGGTCTGTAATCATAAAGTATTGATGTCACAAGCATTTATTGCCAGGGTAATCAGAGGAGGAAAGGTTACTGTCTATGTATGTGCACATTCATATGTATGACTTCTGCCTATTCTTTGTGTCTCTCCCTTTGATTCCCCAACACATCAAAAGCCTTGTGGAGGACCCAGCTGAGCAGCCACCCGTGGTGGGGAGGCGCTCCAAGATAGTTTGCCATCTTATCACAATGGCCCAGGGAAGGCAGGTGGTCTCTCCATCTGAGCTCTCTGAAAAGGACTAACTAAAAGCAATTGTTTAAATTTCAGTGCTCCCCAGGAATATGTTGAGCCCTCCCTTTAACGTGCCTGGGTTTGTTAACACGCTGTCCCAGGCTGGAGAGCGGTGCCGATCCTCTGTCATTGCATGAAGAGCAATGGCTCGGTGCTCGTGTGTGCCTGTGGAGGGCTGTGGGGAGGGAACTGGATGAGTCCCTCTTGTCCTGCATGAGCCAAGCCTGGCTGTGGCTTAGAGCTGCCAAAGGAGCTGCTCTGGCCTGTAGCCCTGGCAGAGCATCTCAGTGGATTTCTGCCCCACTCTGCCTTCATCTGATCCATGTTTCTGGTCTTTGAGACACACACTGCTAGGAAACATCCTTGCACCTTCCAAATTATTCACGCTTCTTTATCAAGCCAGAACATGACAGATCCTTGGGACAATGAATCTCAAACTCATCTCACTTTGTGAATAACCTAGGTCAAATGAAGGTACAAAGATCTTGGGAGCATAAGGATGCCAGGGAGAACAAGGCAAATAGGAGGGCTTTGTTTCACCGTGGTTAACATCAGCTGCTGCAAGTCACCCTTTCACATATTGTGGGGCCATGCAGTTGGTGACCCCAACTGATGATGAATACATCCTACTCTGACACATCTTTATTCCTGAAGACTCTTTTCCTCTAACCTGGTCTGTGGGCTGTCTGTGCAGTTAGGTCAGTTGTACAAGGACCACTGCTGATCCTGGCAGCCTTCAAGTTGAGAGCGTCATCGTACTCCGGAGTGAAAACAAACCTTGCCTTGATAAATACATCAGCATGAAATAATAATAATAAAAAAACCCCAAACCCAATTGTGTGAATCTGAGAACTGCTCTTCTTGGAACTGGCTTCAAAAGAACTGATGATCAAATCCAAAAAGTTTGTAAGTTATGAGAATGGAAAAATACCTTTTGTTTCAAGAAGCCCTGTTCTCTATAATGGCCTAATACAAAGGCTCCAGGAATCAGAGGGAAGTGTTTACCGACTCTAATGAGGGGAAGGCAGAGGCACTGATGGCTGTAAGATAATATTTTTTTCATTTGGTGCAATTAATTTAGACAAAGAAGAGTATTTTTTTTAAAGGAAGAAAATGTGCACATTATTTGACATGGCTGACTAAATGCTAAGCCACTGTGATCAGAACTTGTGCCATTATTAGTGACATGAATAAAAAACAAGAGCATGCGGCAGACATAATTCTCAAGTTTGATTTTTGTATACAACCATAACAACAGATGCATGAAGAATACTAGCCAGAGAGAGCTGAGAAATGGCAGAAATAAACAATTATCTCAAATCCTGTGGAAAAAAAATGTTGCTACTCTTAATGAAAAATAGTATCATCTCTATTTCTGCAGCGGGTAGGGGTGGATGTGGGACATAACACACAACAGCCTCCAAATCTACATCCTCACAATAAAAAAAATCTATGAAATCGTAAGAACAAGATGGAAACACTAACCCTACCATCTTCAGAGCTGTTGTGTGGATTAATATGGTCCTTGAACCACTGCCCTATACAACAGAACTCTCTTAGAGACAACCCTTCAGCCCAGTGAGCATTGGTCTGTCTTCATGCCTATCTAGATGAGCATCCTCAGCAGAGTGAGTTTCTCTGAACTTCTGTCCTCAACAGGTGTGTTCCCACAACAGGGCTCTGGGAAAGACATCTTTACAGCTCTCCTTCAACTGTGCTTCCCCAGCTGTCTCCACATCAGCAGGATCAAATGCTGTTTGTAAAGGGGAAAAAAGAGGGCAGAAGCCTACACAGAAGCACCTGAGCATCTGCACCGACACCAACTCTGTCCTTTCTCGGTGACCCAGTACCACATCAAGAGTTTTCACTTTCTCAAGATCCTTTTCAAATGTCACAACACGGCTCCAATTTGAACTCTGATCACCAGCTAGACTGAATTGCCATTGAAGGGTGTGGTAAAATCAATTCCACACCAAGCAGCTCCCAGTTAAATATGGGAAGGGAACACCATCCATTGCAGCAGACACCCCAGAGCCGACCTCCCTGGGTACACCTGGATCTGGAGACAGGAGACAGCTCTTAGGCGTTTGCAGCACACAAGGATGGCAGTTGCCTGTATAGATGGGTGAAACCCCACTCTCACCTAAAGGAGCCTGGCAAAAACCTTACAAAGATCCCAAAGAGGTTTTCTTCCTTTAAGGCATCTTGAGACATTTACGGAAGAAGGCAGTTCCTGATGGGAGAAGAGGAAAGGATGAAATCCTTGGGAGGACATGAAGCATTCATAATTAAGCAGGGCACTTACTAGCAGTGATGAGAGGAACAGAGAATATTAAAGATGTCTCTTCAGAAAGCTCTTTGCAGTTTCCAACTAATCCATGCAGCAAAAATGTTTTTAGGATCAAGCTTTAAATACAGCCATAGTTCACTACCAATTTATTACCTGTTGTTGCATCTAAGGTTGCACAATACATAGAGAAGTCACTGTTTTACCACCCCAGGTCAGTGAGGAGGCACAAATCATCTGGTTTTTTATTATGTGTTGATAAGCTTCTTGCTCATCAATATTTCTGTGCTATGCAAAATTAGACCATTGAGTCATACGCCCCCCTCTCATCTAGTGCTAATAAAAGGCCTGGCAGCCGTGTAGACACAGCAAATCAAGAGTCTGTGTGTGGGGGCAGAGGAGGAGCAGGGACATCAGCTCTATGATCTCACCCATGCAGTGTCTGGAGTAAAATGACACCCAGGGCACACACCAGCCATGACGCTGGGACACATCAGAGCACCAGCCCTGGGTGGCCTCACAGGAGGTCTCCTTAGGCACAGCCAGACTCTCCTCTCCACTCTACCTTGATCCCAACTGGTAATTCTGCATGGCTGAGCATCGTGAGGTTGTGCTGCATGCTTGAGGTTCAGGGACAAGCCTGAGTAGGTAGTACAAGAGTAGAACATTCCCCAGGCTTTGGCCACTCTTCCCTGGGGCAAACACAACCATCAAGAAGATCCAGGGTGGGTGGCTGCTTCCAGCGACCAAGCTCCCAGTCCAATCAGACTGCTGGGAAGTGATGATGGATGGAGGGGTCAGAGTGCAGAGCCAGGGAGAGGCTTCATTCCCCAGAGCCACACCACGTGTCTGCCTCACCTTCACCTGAGGTATCCATCCCACTTGACACAAACCCTTTGTGTTCCCTCAGAGCTTTGTTTTGGCCTCATGTAACACATGGGGAGCTGCAACTCCCTTCCAAACTCTCCATCTGGACTTGGCAGGAAGTGCACCTCCCTGAAGGACTTTGTACCATGTACATCTCTCATCAGGAATTAGAAGTAATTGCTATTTACAGAGCAACCAAACTGCAGAAGGCTTTTACAGACAACCAAGGATGAAAACACACCCACCCAAAGTGTTTATGCCTTTAGTGGGAGTACACAAACCGTCTGCTGAAGCTGGCTCAGATTTTCTAAGGGGCAACCAGTGCCCTCTCACCAGGGCATGACATTTTGCTGTGCTTCAGGGCAAGGGTTGCACTGTGGCACTCGGCCTGCAGGTTTTTACAGACTTTCAAAGTGGCTTTGGTAATAATAGACACAGCAGCAATTGAGACTTCTCTCTCTGCACCTCCAGATTGTAAAGCCTAAATTACATTGCAGTCTCCCTCTTCTGCTTCTGAAGGAAGAATCCCAGCAATCACCGGCACTATGGTGATTTCTGTTTTCTGATGAGCCTGTGGAGGAAGCTAAACTGCAGAATGAATGGAAATTTAGCACCCGGGTAGAAGAGTTTATCCTCTTTTTTTAATATTAACTGTATTTTGATTAATGTGACTTGATCTGTCCACCAACAGATAGGGAAGTGCCGAGCTGCACCAATGGAGCCAACAAGCAGCAGCTGCCTTCCTGTTATTTTCATCTCTCTGAAGCCTCCCACACCTCTCATGCAGACATGCATTTGAACTCTGCTTAAGTCATGAGTATAAAAGGGGAGGGAAATGGACTTCAACTGATGCTATATATAGTTCACAGCCAGTTACGGGTGAAAATCAGAGAGAAGGAATCTCCAGCCTCTCTATGTTAGGCTGAAGTTGTTTATCAGGAGAGGAAGAAGTAAACACATGGAATGAGAAGGGAAAGTAGAGAAGATGGACCAGTGTGCTGGCACTCCACTGAAGAGCCAGAGGTGAAGGTCTGGAGTGGGAGCCCTGTCACAGGACACGCACTTGGAGATGTTACTGGAGCTAGGACAATGCTGGTCAGCTAAGGGTGTATCCCAACAATTCCCAGTGGCCCAGGCTTTGTCATCCAGCCTCACTGTGCAGTGCAGCAGGACTGTTCGTGAGGGCTGTCAGGCCCTATTCACATGGGACAAAAACAGCTGCTCTCCCTGGGGGAAGAAGCTGGTGCAGAGCCTTGGAACAAAAATTTTGGAGTCTGAACACAACTCAAGACCTGGCAGCTCAGAGGTGACAGCTTATCAGGGACTGTCACAGGAAATGGTAAGCCATCAGTACTTTTCCATATCTCATGGCATCTAGCAAAGAATCTTACACCTTGGGAATTCTGTAGAATCCCTTAGGAGCTGCCCCAACCTGTACACAAGTCCCTCCTGCTCAGAGCAGGAACTCACAGCAGCACCACTGCTCCCCTTCACTCACACATCCAATGAAAGCCTGGCTGGGGAAGGACCAAGGCAAACCTGGAGACAGAACCCAGTGAAACAGGCAGATCCATCAAGTGTTGCTGAAGATTATTGGCAAAAACAAAGCAACTTTCAGACTGAGTTTATATTTGAGAACATGATTGTACCACATGGCTTGCTCCAGTAAGAAACATAGCGAGTGATTAAGCTGCAGCTATAGTCAGGAGCAGCAAGATTGGCTTATTGGGGATGGACAATGCACAGCAAGGATTTTGATAGTACATTTCATTAAAAATGAAAATAAATCCCATTGTTATCTGAATACATAGTATAACAAGTATTTGTGTTGTTTCTGGCCATTCCATAGCCATGAAGATCAACTTTCTGCCTGTATTTGAAATACAGACAGTCTAGGGTAGTTTTCAGAGTCCCAGAAATGTTGGCTGAGCACCACTCATGCCAATGTGCAGCAGTTACACATCTCTGACTCTCTATCAGACACTGGTCTAAACTAGACACTTAATCTGCAGCTTCTCAGTAACTTCTTTCAGTTCTTCTTTCAGGAGAAATTTCTTTCTAATGTCCTCCCTGAACCTCTCATGCCACAATTTGTGGACATTATCTCAGCTCAGACAAGAGTTTGAGGAGCAGAATGCAAAGATCTAAGTCCAACACAGCAGGTCTGAACATTTTTTCAAGACTGCCTTAAATATCTTACATCTAAGTTTTATGTACCTAAATAAGCAGTCAAATTATTTAAACACCTAGTGAGAAGTCCATAGTTCTGGAAAATAAGCAAAACTGAATACAGGAGACTAAATTTAGGTGCTTTCTGCAAGTTCCCTACAAGCAGAATATGGAGTGCAGTCAGGGTCTTAATTATCTGTTTCACATTGTTCAGTAGTACCATTTTGTTGGTTTGCTTCATCGATCCCAGAATTCACATAGGTTTAACATCAGGTCCTGGAGAATGCAGCTCTTCCATGGGAGCCACCACCCTTTGAGATCTTCCTTCTCTGATCTTCCTTCAGCTCAGTTAGCTCCACTGAGAGAGCTGACCAGCAAAGAGGCACAGCTCCTGTGGCTCCTCTCTTGCAGACTTCTGTAGCATTTCCAGGCATAATCATCCCAGAAGTACAACAAATTCTAGGCAAAGGCCACCCCAGAAGTACAGTGAAGGAAGGAGCCACTTTGCAGTCATTACTGATGGTGCAGTTGCAATTATTGGTGAGAGTAAATAGTAATATTAGGCTCAGATTAAGGATTTCCAGAGAAGACTCTCAACAAACAATGAAGCAGATAGGTCAAACAAGCTTAAAAGCTCAAAAGACAGAGGTATCCCTGGGTAAGGGAACCCCATTCAACCTAAACAGCAGATGATGCATGAAAAGTGAATACTTGTAAATCAAGGGGCACCCTCTGCACATTGTTTTGCACCTCAATTAGACAGGGATGATAAGAAAGAAAAAAGTGTGGTCAAACTGCAATGAAAAGGAATGGATTGATTATTTAGATTTGTTGGTAATGATGCTTGCAAATAGAGCTTGTCTCCCACTCTCTCATTTTCTTGCCTGGGACACTTATGGGACTGTGGGACCAGGACTGGATACCAGTTGCATTTAACAAGGTACTTCATATGCTGCTTGGATTTCACAGTGTTTGTGCAAACATGAGATTAATTAAAGGGAAAGATGATGAGAAGCTGCTAACAGTTAATTTAAAAAAAAAGAAGTTTTGCTTTCTGGTTCTTTCAAAGACTCAAGTATATCTTCTCATTTGAGTCTGTTGTAGCTCCAGTGATGTGGTTCTGTTGTGGCATCAGCAAAAATCGATTAGATTTTTCTTCTACCCAGAGACTGCATCACTCTGCTGAAGGAATTTGGATCCAGGGCACGAATAGAGACAGCACAAGCTTTCCTGAACACAGGCAGTGCAGGGTGAGCTGCTCCGTTCACAGGGAGCACCAACCTCCAGTGTGGCCTGGACGTGCAGCACAGAAATGTCTTGGAACAGCCTCAATGGCCTGGTTGCCCCATACTTGTTTGTTTCATGGAGCTGTGAATACGATGGTGCCAGCAAACCTCGAGACAGCTCACGAGACAGTGGGGGCCATTTGTGGGCTGTGAGGAATGGGAAACAGCTCTGAGCTCAGGGAAGAGCTGTCAGCACTCCCCATAAACTCAATAACAGGAAGCAGCTTCACTGCTGGGGCAGCAGTGCTGATACCAACTCCTGCACATCCCACCTGCATCATCACATGCTGAAGCACTGGGTAAGATAAAACTCATCTTGAAGGTTAAAACAGAGGTGAGGAAAATTTTCCAACAAGAACTTGTTTTCCTACTGTCACTGCCAGTGGTGCACACCCCATAATTAGATGACCTGAAATTTTTTGGCACTGAAGAATAGCCTGCTCTTACTTTCTGAATAGTAATTTCAAGTCCCTTAGGACTGACTTGGCTTTGTTGCTTTGCAGTCTGTGCCGCTGCAACTCATTTGAAAACTCCATTGCCTTAGTGTACAAAGGGGAGCTGAACTGCATCTGTCCCTGCAAAGTACATACATGAGGTCTCACACTTTTGTTAGTAATAGATCATCAGGTCATCAGGAAAACTAGTTTGTTTGTTTGTTTGTTTGTTTGTTTGTTTCTTTCTTTCTTTCTTTCTTTCTTGTCTGGCTGTTTTACAGAATCGCAGAATGAGCCAAGTTGGAAGGGACCCACCAGGATATTAAGTCCATCTTCTGGCTCTGCACAGGACCTTCCCCAGGAGTCACACCATGTGCCTGAGAGCATTGTCCTTGCTTCTTGAACTCTGTCAGGCTGTGACCACTGCCCTGGAGAGCCTGTTCCAGTGCCCAGCCACAATGTGGATGAAGAACCTTTTTCTGATATTCAACCTAAACTTCCCCTGACACAACTTCAGGCTGTTCCCTCGGGTCCTGTCATCAGACAGATCAGTGTCCACACCTTCATGAGGAAGTTGCAGACTGCAGTGAGGTCTCCCCTCACTCCAGGCTGAAACAAACCGAGTGACCTCAGCCACTCCTCACCAGGCTTCCCTTCCAGACCCTTCACCATCCTTGTTGCCCTCCTCTGGATACTCTCTAATAGTTTCATGTCTTCTTTACATTGTGGCTCCCAAACCTGCCCCCAGCACTTGAGGTGAGGCTGCCCCAGTGCAGAGCAGAGCGGGACAATCCCCTCCCTTGACTGACTGGTGATGCTGTCCCTGATGCACCCCAGATTGGCCCTCCTGGCTGCTGGGGCACTGCTGACTCACATTCAACTTGCCATCAACCAGAAGCCCCAGATCCCTTTCCACAGGGCTGCTCTTCAGCCTCTCATTCCCTGGTCTTTACACACAACCAGGGCTGCCCTGTCCCAGGTGCAGAATCCAGCACTTGCCCCTGTTAAACTCCATAGGGTTGGTGATTGCCCAGCTCTAATTTATTAAGGTCTCTCTGCAGGGCCTCAAGGAAATTGACACCTCATCCCAATTTTGTATCATCTCCAAACTTATTATCCCTTCCAGTTATTCATCCAAGCCATTTATGATGATGAGAAGCACAGGGCCTAAGATGGAGCCCTGTGGAACGCCACCAGGGGCAGGTGCCAGTCTGATGTCATTTAGCTCCAAAGGCTTTCCTGTGCCGCAGCAGGGAGGCCCTTCCAGGATGTGAGACATTTGTGTCTGCAGGGCTCACCCCAGGCTGCACTGGGATCAGTTTTGAGGTTGAAAGCACAACCCTGCTGTCACCTCCTGGTGACAGGAAAGTGTTTGGCTGGAGAGGAGCACACGTTCTCTGGAAGTGGAAGCACATGTGGTCCCGCAGTCCTCCAGTACAAGCCATGTCTTATAGTCACTGCTATCCCAGTCCCTCAGGTGAAGAACTGCCTTGGAAAAGCCTGCCCTCCACTTTCCTTTGCATTACTGATACTGGGGAGATGGTACATCCACATTCAATTCTTTCATGCAGGTTTGTTTGGTTTGACTATGCAGAAAAACATGCAAAAATGTGTATTTCTATATCCAGGGATTTTTTTTAAAAGTGTGTCTTTGCACAGATACTACAAGAAGTTAGAAATTATATCTAAAAGGTAAGTTTTAGTTAACTTTGACTATGGTTACTTAGTCTGTGAACCTGGAGCTAGATTTTATGAGATCCAGTCTCTAGCCTGTAAAATTCTCCAAGGCTGATCAGTTTAAGTTTGGCTTTTGAATATTTGGACCCTCAAGGTGTAAAAATTGTCAGATCCTGTCCTGTCTCCTATTTTAAACACAAAGTAAAACTGGACAAAATAGAGTGGCAAAAAGGCAGCTGAGGACAAGCAGGTTACATTAATGTGAAATAAAATCTATCTTCCAGCTCTGCAATGAAGTAGCCAAGCATCTTTTGCTTCTCACAGGAGAAAAAATGCTAGAATTCTATGTGCAGAACCGAGCCTAAGCACCACTGCTTTCACACCAAACCTGCATTGCCTAACAACAGCTGATCAGGGATTACTGACCTAGCTGGCAGTTAGAGTGAGGTACTGAAGAAAAAAAAAATAAAGAAAGGGAAAAGAATGAAAAAAAAAAAAAAGGAAAAATTATTAAAACAAGGGAAGGAAAAAAGAAAAAAGGAAAAAAAGAAGAGGGAAGACAGCTGAGCTGTTTTCAATATATTATCACCTTTTAGGATTTTGTCTGTCAACAGCTTTCTGGAGATGTTAACACAACCTGTGCCGGATAAGAACTGCCAGGAAGGCACAGATGTGATCAGTCACAGAGCCTGTCAAGCACACGCTAAATTCCAAGTGAACCTCCAATATTGCACTGTAGCTACTTTTAGGCACACACCAGATGCAGGATGAAGTCTTTTCTCTGTGCAACTCCTTCCACAGAACTTTCTCTTCCTCCACCAATCTAATGTGTTGCACTCGATTTCTCTGCTTCTTGCCGGCTGTTGCACTAAGTTCTCCGGTCACAACACACCCAACAAGTGTTGGCAGTAATTAAGTTTGTTATTAAATGAGTGGCAGCCACTGTCACAGGGAGGCAAACAGAGACAGATGAAAGGAGAACACAGAGGCAGAGGCTGATGGACTCCTCGGGGCAGATCACCCTTGCATTTCAAAATGTGAAGTCTGTACATCCTGCTGGCCCCTTTACAAAATATTCTTGGTACCAAGTGTGCACAGCAGCAAGCACAGCAAGCTGGGGATTACTTAAGCCAGCTAAGGATGGGGCTTAAATTTAGATATTGCCCTTAATCAGGGAATGAAAGCCTAGCTGCAGGCAACCGGCAGGCACTTTCCTCAGGAAATAACTCAGTGCCTGGATATCTCTTCTGAAGATTATGTGCCTGAATTTCTCGTTTCAAGAGGATTGCTTATCTTTTCAGCTGAGTTAAAGCAGGCTCACCAAGTGTGTGGAGCATTTTTATCTTCCCCATCTCCCTCCAACTTTGTTCTCCTGATAGTTCATCTATCTGATTTTGTCAGGTTGCTCTCCCAGATGATGCCCAAGTTGGATCCTTTCAATGCAGCCCTTAGCTACAAACACTTCTTAGGTTTGCCACCCACCTCCATCCTGGTTTTGCAGCCTGTTCCCTTCCTACCAACCTGCAGCACAAAGCCATGTCTCTCCTGTCAGAACTGCTTCTCTGCAAATCCCTCAGTGCCTCTTTCCTCAGTTGCTCATCTCCACACCATGCCTCCAGTGCCTGCAGTGCTGGGCTGCTCACACTCCTTACACACATCTTCCTCCTCACTCCTTCATTGTTCCTCTCTCTCCCTCAGTCTCCAGGTGTTGCCTCCAGTGCAGCATAGCTCTAACAACATTTCCAGTCCTCAGTGTCAGGTGTTTACTCTCTTCTCCTTCAAAGCCCTTTCAGAGCAGTCCCTGCTTCTCCAGCACCTCACACGTTTGTCCTGAGTCTAGTTTAAAGTCCACAGTCTGTGGGAAGAATCTTGTGATACACTGACATCTCAGACTTGTGCTCTCTTGAAGCCACTACTTACTAAATTTAAGCACACGTAAATAGCATTTGGAAAAGTAAGAGTCTGGTTTGAAAAATACTTCTTAAGTAAAGAACTGGGCACTAGTAATGCATTAGGTTTCTTGCAAGTGAATAAGCAGATACTTTAACATTTTTAAAACACCAATTATTTTCACCTGATGATTAATAACTGTGAAATTGTTTTGTCAAAACCTCTCTGTGTTTGAAAACATGCAATTACTTTCAATCATCCACAATAAAGCTCATTAAGCGATTAATAGAAGATGACCAGTTAAAGCACTGGCTTCAGATGACACTACCTGGTATTTCGAGTACAGGCTGCATTTCAGTCAGGAGCAAGCTTTGTGTTCACATCAAAGCACGCATTTTGGACATCAGTAAACATGGTAGATCTGACTGGGGGGATGCACAATAGGCCAACACTTTTGTTATGTGTCTGCACTGAAGTTTCAGGACTCCATTTGAATTTTTTCAAAGAGTGTAGAGAACAGACTTTCACCAACTGGAGCAGTTGCATGGCACCGTGAACAGGTGAAGCTTGAAAGGCTGAGACTCCTGATCAGAAATAACATACAGCCAGCACTGGAGGACAGGCATGTACATACACACACAGTTTGTACACTGTGGTGCTTGGGTTATTCAGCTGCTAACTCAGAGCTTGTAATCGTTCCCAGTTTTAACAGCCACTGTGCAGGGCACTCAGCAAACTGTGCTTCCAAAAGCTTTTCAGTAGCACGAGAAGACAAAGCCTCCCTGAAACTTCTTCCGTGGTGAGTGCCCTTATTGCAGCCCACAAAGGCAGGATTCAGCAGCCACACCATTAAAGGGTCCAACAGCTTCAAATAACAAGGCTTGAAACATTCTGTCTCTGGTGCCTGCAGGATGATAGCCTTTGGGCTCACAGCCATGGCTGTATGGATCCAAGATTGTGTGACAAAGAGCCGAAGGACATTTCACGGCACCTTGTTCTGAGGGGGTGAAGTAGCAGGTTAGAAACCAACTGGCAATTTCACAGAAAACAATTGATTTTCTCTTTAAGTGCCATACAGGAAAAGCATTTCTCTCTCAACTTGTGATCAAGGGAAATGAAAGACAAGGGCAATGAAATAAAATGTTTCTTTTCTATCAAGCTAGTTCTCATATGCAGCTCTAAAATAAAGGAAATATTCCAATAAAGGAAAATTTCAAGCTAGCCTAAGGAAGAACATGGCAACTCCAGAGGAAAATCTCCCTTTGGAAAGAGGTGGTGCAATTTAACAAACTAGTGGACAAAAATGCCTTGCTTGCTTGCTGCAGAGAAAGGAACTGTGATTTTGAAATATGTACCTTGTAGTAAATCTCTTGTTGTCCACTGCCAAATTTTCATGCATATTTTGTGTGGTGCTAGGTAGATGTATATTAAACAGGACTGAGGCACCAAAACTGTAATTTGTGCTGGAAGCTCACTATTGCATGGAGCAACAAAAGATTTCAGGCAGGATGTGGTGGGAATTTGTGGAACATCAAGAGAGGCCACATGCAGAAAAGACTGATTCAGCAGTCTTGATCTTTCCTCTTGATCTTTTAGAAAGGAAGGAACTTGTATAAAATGACTCTTGCCTGTGAATGATGAGTCATTCTGCTATTCAACAGAGCATCAGGTTGCCAAGGGACCTTCTTCAAAGTTTTGAGTGCCTGAAAAAACCCACATTTTTAAAGGTTTTCTACTACTTAGAAAGGAAGTGAGGAAGGAGATGAAAACAGACAAATGAAAACTTGACTTAGCTGACTGGAAGACTGTGTCACTCAGGGAAATGTGAAGCAAATTATACAGCACAACTTGATTGATATGAAATTGGTTTAAGTCAATTTTTTTGTTAACAACCCCCTGTTGCAATCCTGCCTCTTTCAAAACCCCGAATCTTGATTTGTGCATACTTTAACTTCGATATGTACATGTCATGCCACATTCTACACACAGGAATTTGAGAAGCAGCAGGAAGCACCACAGCACAGAGGACCCCATCTCCAATATATACTCATTACATTACAGCAAATAATTCAAGCTGTTTTCTGTTTCTAAAATCTGCACTCATTTTCTCAGCTGACTTTCCTTCTGGGTTCTGTCATAGTGTTCAAAGTTACTGCCATGACAGTGAATGCTAATTTAACCCCTGAATGGAATTATTCCCAACAGTGATTTTCAGTTCATGGGCAGTGGGTACCACTTGGATGAAAAAACAAGACCACAGCTCAGGTCTTCAGTATTCCAACACAAAACATTCTAGGATGTATCAACCCTGCATAAAGGTGGGACCCCGTATGTAATACCTTAATGGAATGAGGAGGAACCAGGACATTACTACGGACATTGACGCTGCTGGAAATCTTTCTTGATGCCCACTCCAGAGTCACATCCCCACTTACCATGCACACACTTCTGTGAAATGAGGGGAGAGATGCAAGGAAGGTGCACTGACAGAAGGGCAGGGGACTGGAGCAGTCTTCCAGAGTTCACATCCCACACATGAAATGGAGCACTTCATGAGGTGGAAATCAGCAGGCTGTACTAATTTGGAGACTACCAGTCCTGAGGTATCCCCTTCCTACCTGACATCACAATATGGCTCAGGACAAGAACATTCCTCAGGAAGAACTGCCATCTGTCTGTTTTTCTGCCACATCTCAGATGCAGCAGAGCTGCACCCATTGAAATGAATTCTCTTTCTGGTGTGATAACATAAAGGCTATGTGTAATCAAATTCCTCCCCCAGAAACTGCATGCCATCTCCAAAACCAATAAACACCAAGGCCAAGGTCAGCATTCCTGCATGTTCTTACAGCTGTTAAGTGCCTTCAAGCATCTTATATAAATAAATAAAATTTTTATATAAAATATATATAAAATTTATACAGAAATAAATCACACTAAGCTATGCTACATGCTAAAGGTGTGCAACAGAGGAGGGCAATTTGCTGCACGTGAGAGATGTTCATTAAATGCAATTAATAAGCACTACCTGTGCCCTGAACAACAGAGGAGCTAATTACTGGAAGACACCGAATACAAATGATGTTTACAGTTGTGAAACCAAGGCATTCCCACACAAAATCTCACCGGTTGGGAGGAGAATAACATAAATCAGAAAAAAGACCCACGTCAAGCCATAGCTACAGACACAGCAATCCTAAAATTAATGAACCTCAGCATTGTCCTCACTGTGGTTACTGGGCTCCTCTATTAGCCAGATTTCATGAAGCACCCTAGGATGGGACCAGCAACTTCCATTGCATAGTAATTACCTTGGCATTCCAGGGGAATCAGGAATCAGTACATCAGCTCATCAGTTTTCTTTTCTTTCAATCACAGAGTCTTCAAGGTTGGCAAAGACCTCTAGGATCATCTAGGTCCTCCAGGACCTCTAGAACTCAGCAAGGAAACAGTATGGAGGGTGGAATTTTACATATAAGCTCGTCACCCCTTCTGTTTACTAGAATAGTATTTGTTAAACACTAACAGAGCAAACCACATTTTTCCACATGAAGTGAAAATAGCAAAAAAAATCTTTATCGGTCTCACATAAAGACAGAGCAATGGTATTTGAAAGTACAGTATTTCAAGAGAAATAAACTTTCCTTGTTTATCATCAATGGCTGCAATTATGTTGTCAAGTGATACATGAGTGTTTTGATTTCCTCTTCCTGCTGTCGTCTTACCTTCAACTTATATTGTAAGCTTGACACTGTTTATTCACGGACTATTACAAAACCACTGAGAGGGGTTATTATTGAAGAGTACTTATTTGTCAAAGCAGTCACACCAAGAAGCCACAGATACAGCTAAAGCTTAACCCTACATCCTCCTCCAGTGCAGCATGTTCCTGATGTTAAAAACACTCCACCAACCCAAACACAAACAACAGCACAAGGAGAGGGTTAATGAGCTCCTGGACATGCAAACCCCAGATCAGTGCCTTGACCACAGCACAGGGGCATGGAATTAACTCCTAGACTGACTCCAGGAAAAGGCCACAAAGGGGATCAGATGCTGCAGCACCTCTCCTATGAAGACAGGGTGAGAGAGCTGGGGTTATTCAGCCTGGAGAGAAGGCCTGGGGGAGGCCTTGCAGCAATCTTCACAAATTATGGCACTGGTAGCAGAGCTTGCCAGTGATCACTTCCTTGGGCAGCATAACAGCTCCCAACACTGGGTAGGATGTTGTCCTACAGAATTCAGACTCCTGGTAACATGTTCAGTTCCTTCTTTAATAACTCTGGTACTATGGAATAAGAACTTCTTTTTGTTGCTGTTGTTGCTTGCCTGAGCAGATACTGCCTGCTGGCTCTGACCTGTCTTTACTCAGACACAGCAACAAAACACACAGATACATGTACTTGCAACAGAGCCCTTGGTCTGCCTTTTCACAAAAACCAACACATCCTTTTGCATGAGAAACTGCTGGCTCATCTGAGACATGAGGACTTGGTATTTGCCTAATTTTGTCTTTTATTTGAAGCTTAAAAGCACATCTCGATTAGCCACAGCCTTTGGCCACACTGAAGAATAAGTATTGAGCTCCAACACCTTTGAAAATGTCTGAAAATAGTTTATTAAACACCCTCAGCCTTTTCTAAGAACAAACTTGTAGGTGTTCTTGGTGGCATTACACTTATGAACAATTGTGGTCCTTGAAATAAATTCAGCCTGGTTTTCTCCTGCTCAAAGTGACCCTCTTTACTCAGAAGAACAGAGATGGGAACAAGGAAAATTAAAACACCGTAAGCCTTCCAACGTCTGATGGAAGAATGGGTCTAATGGATGTTTATGTTCCAATCTGAGTTGCACTACTCTGAGCTAACATCAGCAGATCTTACCCATCTCACTCTGCATCTGCTCCACAGAAAATACTTTGGGACATCAGTCTGCAGTTGAGCTGTGACAGTTCTTGTCTTTGATGTTCAAGCACTCCTGATAAAGATAGAAAAGGTTTCACCTGCACATCTCAGTACAAGTGGGAACTCAATAAGCAGCACCTCAAAAAATCATACAGCTCTCACCCAGCATACATTTCAAAATCAAAACTGAAGATTACTCTGACAGAATATTGGCTTCAACAGAAACTTGAAAACTGAACAAATGGAAGGCAATATTAGCTGCAGCATTCCCTGAATGGCAACACTCCCTGGAGCAACATGATCATTGGAATTTCACTTTTTATGCCAGAAAGGATAAAGTTCTCTTACCAAAGAGACAGGAATTGTAGTACTTAGTTGATTTTCCCCACACTGAAATGTTATCTGATACGGAGTTCACCTTAATGTACTTCCATAAACCTGTGGCTTTCCTTGAGCTCATAGCTTGTGAGGAAGCTGCACAGATGAGCAGACAGCACTGCCAGGGTATTAATGGTAACAGTGTATGCAAATTCCTGAACTACTGCAGGGCTTGAGAGTGAAGCGCTCAGCCAGCACTGACAGTTATGAAGGTACTTCTGTACGTGAGAGGATTTACAGAATCCAAAAGATCAAACTCATAAATAGTAAATCATGCAAAATGAAAAGTAGAAGGGGCATGATCCCAGCTGCTATTGAAAGGTGGGGTAGAAGAGAAAAATGAGCACTATCACAAAGGCAAACCTCTCACATTTGGCCTCTTTCTTTGAAATTGCTCTCCCGTAACAGCACAAGAACCCAATACAAAGACCATGGTAGATGCACAGAAACTTCTCCAGACAGCATTCAAGGCACCCTCTGTGATGTTCAGAACAAGCTGTTAGTAGAGGTGACAAACAGGTGGCCCCTGCAGTTCTGGTGCTGCTCCATTACTGAATGTTTCCCACCTGAACACTCTCTCATCCTCCTCATGGCCACCATCACCCTCCCTCTAGAAAATCTGTTTGGTATCTGCTACATTAAACACCACAAACGCAAAAGGAGAGAAAGAGCTCTGGATAAAAGAAGGAAGCAAAACAAGCCCATTCTGCAAAACAATGCTCATGCATTTCCTTGTTTTATTTTGGATTACTACTCATGGATCTCCCCACCTCAGATGCCAAGGCAGATTTGGAACCATTTTCTGATTGATCAGAGTTGTCCAGTATACTTTACATAAAAGAGAAACAGAATTTGTTTACATTTAGAGAATGAACTGGAACCATCTTCAAAACAAACTGTTTTTCAGGATTGTGTAGGTTTTCACAGCCTGAGGCAGAGGACAAAAGGTCACTGAAGACACACGATTTGGTGTGCTTTACAACCTGTCCCTCAGACTCACCTGTTGCCTTAACTACAGGTTTGAGACTGACAGAGGGAAATCTGATTACCTGACCAAAATGGCAATACCTGAAGTGTTTAAGTCAGTTGGCCAGACTGCAATTCATAGGCTTGCTTTTATACAGCATCGCAATGTACATGAAAATAACAAAACTGTGTTTTCAAAGATGTGAGGAACTCTATGCGAATGTGACAGATGGATCTGTGAACTGGAAAATCTCCTCATCAAAAAGGTCTTCTGGCAGTTCTTCATCTCCATCAGTAAAAAACGTAGGGAATGGAGGATTTTTATTGCACTCCTTGTAAGTGGGCAATTTGCTATCTCTGACCTGAAAAGCAAGAAGGGGGAGAGTACTGTTAATAAATCTTACTGATTTTTACACAGTGATACACCAGAACTTAAAGAACTCTGCTTGCATGCATAAGAAAAACCCAACAGCATTCACACTGCACTTGTTTAAAGAATTCCAGGTATAATCATCAGTTACTTTAACATCAACCCCAGCTATTAAATTTAACATTTTGTACTCATCCTTAAAGAGATTTTAAAAAACAGCATAACTAAAAAAAAAATCCCAAAAAACCCCCAATCCCCCCAAAACCTAAGAGAATTTGTCATTACAGCGAATCAAAACCCACTGACTGATACGAATTCATTGCTCAGTATTTTAAAAATTATTAAAATAGAAGTTTAGTTTCTTTAAGGAGTGCTTACTTCCCACAGTACGTTCCTACATGACATTCCAAGGTACATTATGTGGCATAATCACCTCTTCAACAAACAAGACACGCGTTTGTATGTGTGATGCAAACTAATTATGGCAACTAATTCTGCAAAGAGATGTGCAAGTGCTGTACTGAATCCCTCTGGCTACTGCAGAGATGTCCAGTGACTGCAGAGTTAAACATCTAAAATTCTGCACTCAGGAATCGGTACCTTGGTTTGCCAAACATAAGCCTCTAACACAGTTCATTTGCAAGAACTGTAGTGCCACAGAGAAATTCCTTTACTGACCTCTCTGCATGTGGAAAGATTTAAAATCTAGCCCCTGAAACTCCCAATCTCTGAAGAAAATTAGTAGCTAGAATTATCAGCAAAAAGCAGTTTGTCTGCAGGAGCAGATAGAAGGCTGGTATCTCTGAACAAAAAAAAAAGCTACAAATTCTTAAATTTGATTTAAAATTGAATTATTTTTTTCTATATTGTTACATATGATCCTCCTCCTGAGCTGTAATAATCTCTTTTTTAATCCACTTATACGCAAGTGGATTTAAAAAAAAGTGCAAATAGATTGGACAAAATTTTAGTAGAGAGAAGATAAGATCTTCCTCTTATTTTTTGGTGGGCTTGTAAAGAACAGAACTCTCGTTCTTACTTGGTTGGACAAAGACCTCACATAGAACAATTCTGATTTATGCCAAAAATTAAATTTAAAAAAATTATGCCCACTGAATGCTGTTCTGGCAGCACTGAACTTACTAAATTCATATCTATTATTACTTGAACCTTTCCCAGAGTCCATGAGGATTCTTGCAGAAGGCATGTACAATAAATTTGACATTCCAATATTTTTTTAAGGGCAGGCTTGATAAACAAAAGAAATTCTTTTACTAAGAATGAGAGGATGAGGGGCTCAACATGTTGCACTGGTTAGAATGGCTAAGAAGCTTTTCAAGTAGATCATTCCTCTTCTATAGAAGTGTTCTCTATGGCCTTGTGAACTGCCAGACCTGTATTTTTCAGTTTACATTACAATTTACATTGGATGGAATGAACTAGGCTGAAGTCCAAGTCCACAGACCTCTGCTGCAACAGCTCCAGCACCAATGAGTTCACAAGAAACAGTCAGAGAGCTTCAGCAGTGCCACCTGAAGGATGGCACCTTCAGAGATGTCATCCTTCCCCTTCAAAATGCTGTGGCTGTTTCTCTTTTACTACATGAAACCTCATTTCAATTGCTTCACTGGTTATCTATTATTTCCCTTGCTAATTTCTCCTTTACTCTCTAATCCTATTACGCACCAGAAGTTTTCTCTGCAAAATCCCCCATGATGCCTACATGAGCTAGTATTAGAAAGATCAGAATAAATTATTTTATTTATGATAACTTACTCAATTAATGTGTCTTTTATTTAAATGTTTTTCATGTCTAGTTTTTGTTATTTTTGATTATTTTCATCATTAAATACTATGTGCTGTTACATATAGGCTGTGTCATTGCAGGCAGCTCTGGCCACCCAGAAAATGAAAGGAATTGAAATGTTTGTTTTCCTCCTATTTTTTTTCCATTTCTTCTTTAAACAACTTCTTATGACAAGACCTAGTAAGACATCTCCTCTTAACTGAAGGTAAATCCAACAGTCTAATCTTAGTCCTACATTAGTTTACCTAAATGAATTTAAGATTTCTGTCCAGACTTAGCATTGTATGAATTACATATTAATGCCAAGGGGCATTTTGGACATAGTATCTCCAGTGTGTTACGGAGAATTCTTAAGATAGTTTTAAGATTCTCATGAAACATCTCCAACAGACCATTGTTGCTCTCAGAGGAGTACAACACTGTTTCATTTTGCCATTTCCAAACTCTTCAAGAAGCTTGACAGATCCCAGAAGCACAGGCCACATCTGATGTTAAAATAGTTTTCTTCTGATATGCTCTTTTTTTTTTTATTGGTATGATTGATGCAGTATTTCTTTTGACTGGTGAAACCACTGCTCTTTTTCCATCTTATTCTACATTCATAGCATTCAAATGCAATTTAAAGCAAAAAAATGCTATCTTGGAGCATCAGTACCAAACTAAATGAATCTCTTTCTCCTTGAAATTTAAAAAAGGTAGATATTATTATTCCATTACCAGGTATTATCATTATCATTTCTATTTAAAGGAAGAACTCAACTTCATTTTACACCTGAAAGTGTCGGTTAGCAACTAAAGCATGGTATGATTTATTTATCTTTTCAAGAGGATTACTTACATTTAAAAAGGGCCCAGCATACCAAAGGTTTCCTGTATCTCTTACCTCAGATTCCTGAACAGCAATTTCACAGTGGTATAAAGGGGTTCACCGCTGTGCAGCAGCAGCAGCTACACTTGTCTGTATAAGCAGTACACAGAAAAGAAGTGCAGGTGACCCAGCACAGGTCTACCTGCTCTCCTACTAACCTTCTGAGAACATCCCTAATAAAGGAGTAAGTTTTTCATGGTGTGTTATTAAAATCCAGTGAATTTGGCTTTCAGCCACAGAAGGAATCAAGCTCATAGCCCAAACTGTCACTGCAATCCATAAAAGCATTTGCTGTATACCTCATATAACAAATGCTTGGCTTACTCAACTGCTGTGTTAATAGCACTATATATTACAGTAGACTATACTACAGATGATGGTTTAACCACTACAGTGTATTCTCTGACAGGTCATTTTACTAAGAAAAAACACTAGAGAAAGATGAAATTGGAGCTGGTTGGGTTTTTGCCACTGAATCTTTAGAACAGTCATAAAGGGTTTTGCAGACAATTAATAAACTGCACTTATGCATGTCCCCTATATTGACAGCATAGTAGGTAATATAAATGAACACAAACTCAGAAATCTATCACCACAAAAGGCTTAATGGGGTCTTAAAACAAGCATTAAAAACGGATGCTTAGGTCACAATTCACATCGGTAGTTTAACAGGGCTTCAGGCTGTGTTAGCAACCACAGCAAAGAATGCAAGCTATTTGCTAAACATAAAAATGTGTTTAAATACAGAAAATTATTAGAAATAAGCTCCCCAGGTGTCACATATCACCTAACTCAGCTTCTCTGCTATTTTTGAAGCTAGACATAAAAATTGACCCCAAGAATCATATCCATTTCTGACCAGCCTTATTCTGTCTTAAAAAATAACCCAACGATACAACCTCCCCCTAAACCTCCACACAACTCTATGAATGAGCACAGGACAGAGAACATGAAAGAATTAAAGGCATCACACTATTCCTGCATGTCCTCAACTTGAGCAGAGTGCACCCAACCCAGGCACCACCAACTAGAAACACAGCACAGTAACACTGGAAGCGTGATACAAAATAAGTAGGATGCAAATCACTACGAACATCTTAAAAAAAAAAAAAAAGAAAAAAAGAGCGAGACAAAAACAAGGAATCTCAAGACTTAAGTTACTAGCTCAAGTGGAAGATCATACTAAAGCAACCTGTATACTTCAGTTTAACTCAGGTCTAGCATACTAATAGACACTTCAGTATCTGACTGGCTAAGCAACTCTTATGGACGACAAGATTTGCCAGAATTTCTGCCTTCACTAGAAGTGATACTCATAGTGATCAACACTGAATATCCTAAGAAAATCAGGTGCCTTCAAATTAGGGCAGGTATGAAACACCATCAAAGCCAAACTATAACATCATGAATTATAATATATTACCCTCCACTATAAGGTATCTGCTTAAGTCTAGTGCATCTCTCTTGAATGACAAAAGAGAGAACTTTTTGCTGATACACCTGGGAGAGCAATCCAGAGCCATAACCTTTAGAAAGAGAAAAGCTATTACAGATGGTGACTACAGGCCCTAAGAAGATACCCCAGAAAGAAACAGGTGTTTCCTGAGGTAGGCTATCTTGATAGGCCCAACACACACATTTTACAAATGCTTACTGTGCAATGTTACTCTTGTAACTGAAGAGCTCTGTGCATTCCAGCACATTCCTGAAGTTTCTTAATTTTATCAGACCTTGCAATGGAGAACGAAATCCATGCTAAAGTAAGCTTTTTTCCATTAGTTTTCCAGTTGGCTAGAAACATTACTGATGTCAGTTATTTACCTGTGTATTTCAGTGTGCAATATCAAATGAAAGCTGATTCTAATTAAAACCAGAAATCCATCAATACGGGTATTCTGCAATTTTATTCTGCTGAAAACAAAACTTGAAAAATTTAAGTGCTTCATCTCTGTCTGATACAGTGCTGATGCACAAAGTTTCCAAAAATACAACATACAAAAAAAATACATGCTTTAAAGGTGCACTATGGTTTTAATGGTTACCAAGCAACACAGAGGATACTGAACACAAATGCCTTCCCCTTGGAGGCACACAAAGAGGAGAGTGTTATGCAATATTTCACTCCAGAGCTCAAAGACAGATGGATTCAAATTCCCTAGACATTATTCCTACTTAATTAAAGGCAGGTATTTAGTGGAATGAACAGTAATTACAACAGCTAATATCCCATAATTCCTCTGCCTAACTACAGATCCAAACAAATATACAACAATATATATGGGAGTTGATGTCCATAAGCAAACAAGGAAACATCCACGAAGAAAGGCATAAGGCAAGCTAAAAACACCACAGGTGAGTGCAGCAAGATTAATGGAGAAAAAAACCCAGAAATCAGAGAACCAAATAGCATTGCTTTACCTGATTTTATAATTGAAGCCTTTTCTACTCTTTGCAGATATATTTGAAAAAATAAAGGAAAAATGAATGTCATGTAATTCATATGGTTCATGCAAGGAAAAAGGCACAGAATGGATCCACAGCTCAAGGAACTGGAATGAAATGTTGCTTACTCCATACTGCCCTCAATCTCCAAGTAAGACTGGAAGCAATTTTTGGAAACCCATTTCTTAATAGCAGTAATACCTACTGCTGTGTCTTATTATGTGTCAAACAGTGTTATTTATTATTAAATGAAAGTCACGAAAATTTGAGTCTGGAACACTTTGGTCAAGATCTTTCACATACTCTATTATCCTAAACTAAGAGCTCTAAGGGAAAAAAAGCCTCATCCTTCCCATTTATGTTCTTCTCCAAGCAGAGTGTGCAGTGTCTGATCAGCAAGGGAAGAATGATTTGCTTGAATGACATCTTCACTGTGTACATAAGAACATGCAGTATTAACACACACAGTTTTGTTTTTAAAAACAATTTATATTACATGTGTGTAATAAATGTTTGTTTTCTTAACTCAAAATCAGAAATAAAAATTAGTTTTTTGAGTGTAGTTAGAATCAAAGTTATAATCTGGTAAAAACAGGTACTGTGTTCAGTCTCAGTGGCTTCATAAGATGTTGCATCCTTAGAGATAAAACATGTGAGATGTGTACCTGCATTTGCCACCAAGTGTGGATTTTAACAGCATGACTAGGATAACAAGATGCACAATCTCTTTCAACAATTAACTCGTGCTTAAGAGAACTATTAAGATCAAAGAATAGAGTCTGGGCATCAAACATTTCTCAGTTTTTCAGCTACATTATGCTGCTTGTATGCATACATTATAATTTAAAGCTACCATCCTAAAGTAAATTCCCATTTAATTAAATTTCAGACTGACATAGAGCAACCAGCTTCATGCCTCAGGATTAGAAAAAAATACTGTGAACACAGTTAAGAAAAGGTCATTCAGTCCAATATACAGATTAAAAGCCAGCCAGACTACTCTCTTAATACTATGTAATTGATGTCATGCCCAGTAATTTTGCAGAAGTTGTCCTGGAAACTACTTTTCCTGGACATCTCTTAACCAATTAAAATAAAAACAGTTTAGAGATACCTTGCCCATGAGAAAAGGCCTTATTTGCAGTGAGAGAAACATAATTTTTCTACGGTTAAATGCCTGTTTGAAAGCAAGGTTGCTGTACGTAAGGCCCAGTAGCTGGAGAGTTTTGTTCCACAACTAAGAGACAAAAACTGGACATCCACAGTAAAAATAAGATAATAAACTATTTGAAAACACTTGAATTTGATGAACTCTTCAACTTTAAGTCCTGAACCATTTAAATCCCTGCAACACTTCAGAGGATTTAAAACTGTCAGACACACAGGTCCATGCATACCAAACTCTTTACAGTCCTTCATAGCAAAGGCATTTGATACCTTGTACCCTATTCAGTCAGAAGGGAAACAACTTCCTCCAACTAACTGGTGTTTGCAGGTGTGCAGAATATACCCAATTAGAAAGAAAAATCTACTTTGAAAACCTCCCTTAAAGAGCACTTTTCTTGCTTTGATGTGAATTATTTAGATCATAAGAACACTTATTAGACTCTCCATTGTTTCAAGACTGTCTACTGAAAACTGAAGGAATCTCCATAAAATTTGAAATGAATCCTGAAGACTGCCACAGAAAATACCACTGGCAGATTTATACTGATTCCAAAGGGAACTCAGATCTTTATTGTGAACTTCAGCTGTCTCTTCCTGTACCTCAACTGCTTCTTGGAAAGGTAACTGCTACTGGGTTTGGGAATGCTTGAAATAACCTCTAAAGCAGGCCTTGCTGTGCATCTCTGTTCACGCACACAACACTCAAATAACCTTCTGGAAATGTCAACACCATGTTACAGGCTCATATTAGCATTGAAAGGGGATGGACACAGCCTGGAGACACTAACCACAGGGTTCAGCAACTGGTATCATAAGGTACGTGGGTACAAATCTAAGAAGGAGCCATTTAGGGTGCCCACTGCCCCTGCTCACCACACAGATCTGACTCCACTGCCCTTTAATTCAACAGTACAAGACTTGTCAGAAGAAATGAAAATTGCATCCTACCAGTGTTTTTCCATTTTTCAATTGACTTGTACAGAGCTTACGAGTCACCAATACCAGTATTGAAACTAGCAAACATACCTTCACCAGACAATTGGTGTGACCTGGAACAGACCCATTTACATAAATAATGTCATGTTTTGTATTGATCCTCCACACCTAGGAGACAGAAACAAAAAATCAGACATTGAGTCCTGTTTAGAGACTATTCCCAGTTTTACAAAAAGCAGTCCAGCAAAGCCCAAACTGAGTAAAAATGTTCTGCACAGGCCTCAACTTGCCACAAAATTCACTCCACTCCACACGCCACTCTGGGTGCAAAGCTTCCTAATGCAAGAGGCTGAAACAGTTTTAAAGGGCTGGTGACCAGGCTGTATTTGGGAAAGCAGCTCTATGTTCAGTGTAACACCAACCAAAGCTCCTAGGTCTCTTTTCCCTCTAATAGCAACATGTTGAAATACATGAAAAACATCGTAAGTGACAAAGTGAAACAAATGTCCTCATGAAAATGTTCCTGTGACCATGTTAATTTCTTAACTCAACTGAATGCACACATTTTCTGATACAAAAAAATAGTTGTAGTGAACTGAGAACAGCAGCAGTACATTTTAGCAAACTAGAGGTCAATATGCTTTTTGTGCAAACTGCAGAAGTTGCCTGCAGAGACTGAGCTGCTTTAATAGCTCAGGAGCTGCTGTAGCTATGCACAAATCAGAACTGGGACAGCAACTATAACCCCCTTTTTGCACATGAAAGTGAAAGGCCATGATCAAGTTAAGGCTTCAAACAACTCAGATTTGGGTTGGGTAAGAACAATGGAATAGGCATGAAGACATTAACAGAAGTCAACAAAAGCCTGACTGTTTTCCCTCTTCAAAGGCAGAAGTCAAGGGACGTACTGAAAAACACAATGGATGGGGAAGTATCTCCCAAAATCCCAGTTCCCATGGTACCACAAACATAAAGGATGTTCAGATAAGTTACTTGTAACCCACAAGAGACCAGAACACATTTGCTGCTCTGGTATTTCCAGCTTGCTTACTTCAAGATGCTGCTGTCTGGATTCTGGCAGAGGTGACACGCAGGACACCATTGCTTGGCAATGCCACCACCTTATACAGGCACTGGTATACCCAGAACTCACCTTTAATCCAAAAGATGTCCTGTAGACGTTACCCATTTTACCAGGCATTTTCTTTCCACGATAAACTTTGGCAGCTTTCTAGACAAAAACAAGGCGAAACCCACCATGTAAACTGCAAGAGGTACACCAACAAACTCAAGAAGTGTACCAGAGAAAATACTCTGGTATTTCCAAGGCTGAAAATATATAATATCAAAAAAAATGTAATCCTGATAAGCATTTTAAATGCCTCCTGCCAGAGGTTAAGATTTACTCTACATGTGTTCTGAAATACTTGACCACAATCACAAAATTTATGTATCTATACACACATACACACACACAGAGTAGCTTTTCTCTCTCTCTTCCCAGAAAGTTTTTACACTGATGTCAATCAGATCTTTTTTAACATGTGTATTCTTGAGAATGGAGTTTTCAATTCCATTCCCTGGTATTCCTTAGTTTCTGTACCCCATTTTTGATTGGCTGGGCATAAACTGGACAACATAGGTGGGGTAAAAAAGGCAGGAATAAGAGCATTTCTTTTCAATTCTACACTGTTATCAAGGGATTTGTATCCTGCACCTCTCTGTTATTCCTTAATAATGTTTCTTGGGGTTTTTCTTAATTCTTGTGAAAATCACGATTTCAGGGAATCAGTTGCAATGCTGTTCTAGGGAGAGGATTCTCTACTGAACAGTCCTGGATTCGAAAAATGCCTGATATGGCCAAACATAAATGTTTGAAATAATAAATGGGAAAGCAATATCAAGACATTGTTTTCCCCCTGTTGCATCCTTTCACCTTGCTTCCTTCCCATCATACCTATTTCCAGTACTGTTTTTCATTCTATATACTTTGTAAAATTACATGCAGCATTACTGCTTAGGAAATTCTAATTTAAAGAAAAGTAAAGAGGGCTTATTTTGTAATGATGAATACCATCTGCTAAAATCGTGTTTGGTGTTCAAATATTTACATTCTTCAGTGAAAACAAGTGCTAGCTGTCGAATTCTTTTTCCAGCTGAAAATGAGGACTATAAATCAGTAATGCATGCTCTTACACTCTCAATTACTCAAACTTCATTGACTGTTGCCTTTTTGCTTTTACTATTCTCTGGAGCATTATTAATCCTTTTTTATATTTTAATTTCTCTAAGAAATTTACCGACAGTTCATGTTCAGTACTATGACTCAGTTGATCTTAATTAGTTTGCAAAAAATTTCTCTTAGTTCAGTCTAAATATTATACAGCCTTTATAAGACAAAGTCTAAAATTAACCTGCTCTAAGAGCTCTTATACTAATATTATTTATAGTTTGAAATGCAAAAATATGACTCTGTACTCTGCTTAGAAATGCATAGAAGCTTACACACTTCTGGGAATAATTCCCTACTAAATTATGGGGATCAGTTCATTAAGCAGCTACACATGCCAGACAAGGTGATAAAAGGAACCAGGGTTCCAAAGAACAGCACAATATCTGCAGGATAAAATAACAGGCAAATCCTTTCCAATCTATAAATGCTGTGATAAAAGACTAAGACTATTCCTCTCACTATATTACAAAATGCATATTTTAGCTCAGTTAAAATATGTGCTATTATAGCTCAGTTAAAATACGTGCATTTACCAGCAATACAGAAAATGTGCAAATCAAGGCCTAAGAGAACAGCATTGATCCTTATACAGGTTTCTGAGCTTCCTTTGCTGCTAACACAGAGTAAATGTGGCAGCTAGCTACTGTACATTTGTTCAGTTTTAGTAAGCTGTTCTAAAAACACTGAAGAATGTTTTAATGGGAAATGAGAATCCTCACATTGGTGGAGATTGCTCCAGGTCGTCTGTGAGTTTTTGTCTGGCCATGGCTTGCAGGCTGACCTTTAAATCCCCACCTTTTCACGACACCTTGAAATCCTTTACCAATTCTGGAAAAGAAAATAATTAAGAAACAAACCTGGGTTAGTCAGACATAAGGTTTCTAGCAATAACTAACAATTTCAGTCAGGCTCATGATTTTTTTACCTTTAACAACAGTCAGCTTAGGGAAGATACTTAAATAAAATCTGTATTTTATACCATGAATATATTTTTGCACAATGCCTAAAGATTGTTTTACAGAATAAGAAGCACTAGAAGAGAGTCAAATAGGCAAGAAGACTAAGACAAAATGCTCCTTGCTGTGACTGTCCTCATTAAAAATTACCATAATCAATCTGGCACGGAGTGAGCACCACAACAAACAAAAAACCCAGTCAAAACCCCAAATAATACCATATACCACAACCTAATGTCAGGCCCAAGCACTGAGAGAAGAAAGCAATGGCTACTTGGAAGGAACATTTCTTTTCCATACTACAACTCATCTCTTGACAGCAGCTTTGTGTATTATGACATGGAATTCCCTTGATCCATACTCATCCAGCAAATAAGTCCTAAAACACAGCACCAAACAAAATACATTTTCAGAGTCCATGTCCTTCATCTCTGAGCCACATGACAGCATTACTGGCTTTGGAATTCTCAATTTACTGCAGGGACAGACTCAATAGGAAAAATTACCTCACCACTGCACAAAGGAAAAGCCGAAAAAAGAGTGTGTTAAAGTGGCATTGTCTGAGTCCAAAAGGAGAGGTCACACCAGAGTGTTTATGGCTGCACTGGTTACTAAATTTAACCTGAAACTCACTCAGTTTGTCAGAGCATGGTGCTAGTAACACCAAGGCTGTGGTTTCCATCCCTGTAAGGGCCTTTCACTTAGGGAGTTGGACCTCATGATCCTTGTGGATCCCTTCCAACTTAGAACAACCTGTGATTCAGTGATTTCACAAGAGAATCGTCTTCCTCTGATTTACAGAAATCCTTTCTCTCCTAATGCACTTCACATGAAAAACAATGACATATATGCATTTTGCATGTAAAATAAAACTGGGTACGAGCAAGCACGGAGCATGCTCTATGCAGGAACTGCACTTGGCTGACTCCCTGCTCAGCACTGCTGTGAAAAGCTAGAGAACACACAGAGAAAACACCAACATTCATGAAAACTAGATTCTTTCCTCTTCCCACTTGATTCAGCTCTCTTCTAACTGCTGTCCTGCTTGCCCCGAACACATGAAACCAGTCCAAAAAAGCCATAAAGAAAGATTCTCTAAATCTACAGAACTGTAAGGGAACATGAGCTGTGCAACCACTGTGTCTGTCTCCTGGTCTTCCCCTTCCCTGCTCAGAACCTATGGGTCAATCCCAGTTAAACTTGGCAAAGAAACGTGTCATTGTTTGACTAAAAAAGTTACTGCTTAGAAGCTCCTGACTATTTTTTGCTCCTTCCCTACAGCTAAGGAAAAGCTAAAACTTAATTAAAGTGGTGCTATCTTCCTTTGAGCTGCCAGCTAGCCACTCATGCAAGTGGTTGTCACCAGCAAGGAAAATCCTTCCAGGCCAGCAGACAGTGGTGGGACATGAGGATATGAAGGGAGTCAGGGCCATGGGAGGAAGCTGAATGAAGGCACCTGTGGGAGGGAGGACCTGGGTTACCTGTGATCAGGAACACAAGACAGGAATCCAAAGGATGTAAAGCTTTGTAACACCACTTTCTGACAGAATGAGTTTATTTTAAAAGCATGCAGTAGTAAACAGCAATAGCCGTAAAAGAAGGTTTGAAAAATACACTTCAAAAGAGGCTCAAAACGTGTGTTTTTCTGTTTTCATATTGCGACGGGAGCAATAACTATGAAATACATGCAGAAACTAAGCTATAAGAAAACCCATATCTGTTCTGCCAAAACACTGTTTTTTTTCTTTTAAACTACCTATTAATGGCCATGTTTTCCAAGCAGATGACTTCTGGCATCTCTAGCTGGAAGATGGACTTAGCAAAGTCTCCAAAACCAACCGCAGGTGGGTTGCAGCTGTGCAGTCAACAGAGCGAGCAGATGGATTCTCTCTTTAAATGATGGGGCATGATAAATTCTTTACCTGCAGAAATGCCCTTGCAATTCAGAGGAAACCACACAACCATAGAAAGCTACCATTTCAAAAGTAAACTCTAAACTTAGCCAAGAAGAATAAATCTCTGATGTCATAAAACCACTTCAACATTTCATTCAGCTTACTCATTTTTTAACATGACCAATTTAGAATACCGTTAATTGTGCTTTAAAAAATTAAAACCATAAATACTTAATACATGCAAGAGATGTATTTTTAAAAAAAAAGAGTTTAGTACATCAAATATTATAAGATATCTTAAAAAAAAAAGTGATTATATCACAAGATAGAGTTGCTAGTGTTTAATGATTCATGCAATAGAGAATGCTTGGTGGCTTCTTGGTCCTTCCAATTACACACATGTTTTCTGTGAACGAAGACTCAGATTTTACAATACTGAAGCCTTAGGAAATTTACAGAAAGTGTGATCAGTCTGAAAAAAGAGCACCCTGGTAAACCCGAAAGTTCTCATGTATAATCATGGAATACGAAAACAAATTTTCAGCCTCTGAAATATTCTGCATGAAGTCAAGGAAAGATATCACAATGCTGAAATTAAGAGTATTTTCTAATGTACAATGCTTTACTATCTATCATTTTTCATCATATTAGTTCAATAATGTTTCAGATTAGTTTAATTTCTTATTTGTAAAAATTGCTCAATTACCGACAAGGACGCTTTACCTTATGACATTCTGACATTCATTTCCTATTCAATATGACAGAGCCATTGTATTTGAAATAATTAAATAAGCAGCTATACGGTTTTTTTCAATTTGGAGTTTTTTACTTTAAAAAGAATAAATGATGTGTAATGTTTTTTAAACACATGTCAAGAAGACAAACAATTACTCAGTGTATATTTCTTATTTGGTTCATGCTCTATCTGAAATAAAGCTGGACTCAGAGTACAAACAGAATAAGATTATCTAAACTGAATGTAAAGTTCAAAATAAAGTAAGGAACTACTAACATCAGGTTTATAATAAAATTGAGAACTGGTCAACTAGGCAATTAGTAGCTCAGCCAATATACCTCAAGCATTCTATAGAACAGTGTTTTTTCAGCCTAAGTTGATTTGAACAAGATCTGCTATCAGACAAGTGGTGGATTTCTCCACTATACACAAAAAAATTATGATGAGTACATTTTCCACAACCCACAATTTATGTATATTTCTAATGCACATATTTTACATTCTTACAGTTGTATGAAATACAACATGCTGTTGAAACTAATACTTATATAAACAAGGAGGAGACCTTAAGATGCATGCTACTCAACACACATTATGGAAAATCAGAGAAGGGTTTGATTGCCTCCTTTGCCCTTCTTAAAAACTACTAGGTGCAAATATATTCGCAAATATCACCAATAGAAGAAAAATAATTACTGAAACTCAACCTAAGCCAGTGGAGTTTTTGAAAAAGCATTAAGATCTGTCAAAGCAGGATGTTAATTCAGTACTATATACTGATTTAACAGAATAAATAACTAGAATCCATTCAGAAAGAAACGAATTTGCTACAGCATCTGAAATATGATAACCAAGAACCTACACTGAAGTAGAATGTTTAACATCCTACTTATCCTGTTGTGATATCATGCTAAGACATCTTCTACCTCTTGTCTTGGTTTGAATCAAGGGCTATATATTTTTAATGTTCTACCAGTAATATTAGACACCACGTCTGAATACAAAACCCCACATGCATGAGATTTATAAAACTAGATTTGAAATGTAGAATGCCCCCGTTCTTCAACAGATGCAATTTAGTGACTTAGTTTAGTTGGCTTCACTGAATGAATCATTACCTGATTCCCATGAAGTAATCACAGGGAGCAACGATGATATGAAAAACTAAGACAGGCAAGAGTTAAATAAAAGGAAAATAATCTTTCTGTAGAGTTAAAAACAGAGTTTAATTACAGTTGTTCTGGTCTCACCTGCAGGAAAGCCAGTGTTGAGGTCAGCCACCTAATTTTGTACAAACCCTCATTTTCCAGGTTTGATACAAGTTAAATGCCAGTACCTAATTAGAGATCTTTCATTTAGAAAGCTACTGGAATAAAGCACTCTAATTAAGCAACAATTTATTTTGCTAGTAAGTCTTCAAATGTAGCTAATTGAAAAGAGCATTATTTCTGTGCCACAGGGGAGATGTATTCCAGCTACTTACTCAAGTAACTTTGGGCAAATGGAGAGTTCAGATTCAGGCTCAGATTATACTGTTAATTGAGCAAAACTTAAATAAATCATAAACACTCCAGACTCACCACTTAATTCTGGCCCATTTCCAACAAAACTACTCTTGACTTTTTCTTGGGACTGACAACCTTTCTGATGTTCCTTACCACCCACACAGTGAAGGATTTCTTCCTAGTATCTCATCTAAACCTACTCTCAGTTTGAAGACATTTGTCCTGTCATCACATGCTTCTGTAAATAGTCTTCATCTTTCTTATAGGCTCCCTTCAGGTACTGGAAGGCTGCAATTAGGTCACCCTGAAGCCTTCTCCTCCTCCAGGCTGAACAAACCCAATTCCCTCAGCCTTTCCTCACAGAGGAGGGGCTCCATCCTTAGAGGGGACCCCAGAGTTGGATACAGTACTCAAGGTGGGATCACAGGGCTGCAGCCTGTGAGAGAAGTGTTTCTGGATGGTGTTATACATTTTAGCTCCAAGCTTAGCAGGGCTAAACTTAAGGACTGAGCTTTTAAATTGCTGAAAATAAATACTAAGGAAAATACTCAAGCACTACAGAAGACTGACAGCATGCAGACACATTGCCTACTCTCGGTGTTCTAAAAGCCACTCATATCACGCTGAACAACTATGAGACTTCAATAGTTATAGACACCAAATAAAAATGAAGTGCATACATAAATCTTTAACAGAACCCTCTCATTCCTGTGAAAGTGTTTTTCTTTACAGAGGTATAAATGAATCAAAATATTTCAAAAGACTTTGACAAAAACATTTGTAGGGAATATTAAAAGAGACAGTCATAAAAACCCCACCTACATTTTGGTAACCAAATTAAGAGGCTAACCCAAGACTCCTGAAATGAAGTTTGAAGTTTGCTTACTTAAAAGCAGCATATTTTTTTATTTACATTTTGGCTGAAGGAAGTACACAAAAGGATATCTTGCTCATCTGAACAATATAAAATTGGT
Source organism: Prinia subflava (assembly GCF_021018805.1). Taxonomy (NCBI): domain Eukaryota; kingdom Metazoa; phylum Chordata; class Aves; order Passeriformes; family Cisticolidae; genus Prinia; species Prinia subflava. The sequence goes on along the minus strand of NC_086247.1, from coordinate 110,754,676 downwards.
GAAATATTAAAATATCTTTTATTCCTCTATATCATCTCCTCAGTGAGGTGACATTAGTTTTCCTTCTTTCCAGTTTAAAAGACTTACTACAATTAATCATGCTATTATCAACAGTACTGCTATTTTGATCCACATGATTTCTAACATTATACACTCTGGCGTTTCCTCCAATTAAAGCAAAATTACTGTCAAACTTAAAAATGTAAAGTACATGTTCATGTACATGGGTTTTTCTGAAACTTTACTTGACAGCATGTTTTTAGCAATTAGTGTTTTTCAAGTCCATAATGGTTTGAATTAGAAAGACCCAGGTCCTCCCTCCAAGTCCTTCCCCAGGATGGATGGGACTTGGCTGGATAAACTGCATGGAAAAAAGTAAAATAATAGAATAAAAACTGAAATGTAGTAACATAACTCAATTCTTGCCCAAGAGCTAAGGGAACATGATAAATGAAGCATTCCAAATAAGCAGAAATCAGAATGTGAGTGAGCCACAGGAAAAGGTTAAAAATTTTTGATATAGAAAGACTGGAATGATTAGAGAATCCCACTGACAGAAAATCCATTTCACCTTTCTCTTTAGTTAAAGAATGTTTCCTTCACCTTTACAGAAGGATTGCAAGAAATACACTATCAAATCAGCAGTACAAACACAGTTAATTTCTGAAATGGAATCATACAAATATCTGGAGAAAACATATTAGAAATACTGAATTAGAATCTAGGATGGATTTGCTGAACAGGACCAAGAACCCAGTCTATTTTTAGTTTGCTAGTATTTTCAAATACTAAAAGCAAGATAAAAATCAGCACCCTGTGGCTGGTCACCAGTATCTTCTACACTGCTAGAAAATCCCTTTCTTAGTTCTTGGAAAATCTCCTAGAAAAACAAAGCTTTTCTGTCTTAACAAAGACTGACACTTAATCTCCATTAAATGCCTGTATTCCTAATGATCATGTGTTTTGTTTTGCAGACAAGCAATGGTCTCTTACAGGATGCTCACTGAATGCAATTTAGAAACAGAATGAATAATATGCCAGATCTAAGTATTGCATAAGGAAGTCTGACATGGAAAAAATACTGATTCCAGTCAACTCTTTAAACTGTTTTTCTCAACAGAGTGCCCTCACAAATGCAGTGAGGCGTGGATCTGTTAGAATTGCACACTCAGCTCTGTTGATAGGGCTGGTTTCCCCATATATACAAAATCCTGTGAACAGCATTGGACATTTACAGGTATTACACCTTACATGTGGGACAATTGCAGCTGGGTACTATCTCCATTGCAGAGAAAATAAAACGTGTAATGGCAAGTATTATCTTGGTATCACAACACTAAAACATGCAGACAGGAGTTCTCCTGGCCAGGGGAAATCACAGTTGTACTACAAGAGCCAGCATCAGTCTTTGCCACAAGATGCCATTTTTCCTTTTGAACACCCTCTATTACTTGAGCTCTAATTTGGCTTTCACAGTGGTCTGAGAGGAAATTATTCCTCCTGCATTAAAGATCTTTAGCCACTGCTGGCAAGGCTATGAGCTGGAATGTGAAAGAAAATAAACAAAAAAAAAAAAAGAAAGAATGACAGCTCTGTTGTACTGCTAAATGTATTCACTATCTTTTGCTACCCTTTCTGTACACATTTCTCATCCCATCTCTTTGCTAAATTAAAATGAAGCGGTCTTTTTGAGAACCGATGCCTTTCAGTATTTATTCTCCATTTTTACTTACTAGAGATACTGCATTAAAGATCTCTTTGCCCATGATAATCATGGGCATGTGAGAGACAACAGAGGCAGAACCTCAGCCTTAAGAGTATTAATAATCTACCTGCCTTGTTCAAAATCAAGAGTAAACCTCATCAAGAAATGTAATTTGGTATTTTTGACCCTATGACTAAATGGACATCAATTTTCTGTCACTACCATTGCAAATGTATTTCAGCTTTTGTGAGCCATGGGTTCAAGCCAAATTAGAGAGGGGAAAAAAAGATCAGCCAGTCTCTTCAAGAGAGATTCAAGACAGGTCAGGCACCTACGTTTTCGCAGTAACATCCACAAACTGCCCGGGGCGGAAGTGAGCAGCATACAGAGGAGTACCTGCAGAAGAAGAGGAGAGATCATGTTCAGCTCAGTGCTGAAATCCTCAAACCACTCCCCAAGTCATTATCCTCCAGGGTAGGAGTCACAGGAACTAACAGAACTTGTTATTTACATCTTATTTGTTATTCTTTATCAACCTCATTGACTGAAACAGATGCTTTGTATTTACTATTCCAGCACACTTCTTAGGATATAACCCAATTTCAGATGAGCAGGAAAGAAGGATCAAGGCTTTACTCAGATATATTGCCCTTCATACACTGCCAAAGCCCAAAGTGCCTAATTAGTTAAGACTCATAATACATATGCTTAGCAAGAACACAGAATATGCTGCACTTAGAACTACTAGTACTTCACAAGAAGGAGGGTTTTAAAAAAAATTAAAACAAACCAAAAAACCAAACAAACCACAAAACCTCCCCACTTACTATAAAAAAATGGGGTTAAAAAAATAAATTTGCAACGCTTCCACTATTAAGACACAGCATTTCCAAACTAAAGTCTGTGGCAAAAGTACAGCTTCTTCCCCTGGGGAACTGTCTACATGCTAACCTTTAGCAGAAAGAGTGCTACTGTAGGTCAGTGACATCACTCACCTCACTGTAATTACACTAATTCCTTAACTACCTGCAGTACCAAAATATTAATTTTACATTTGTTTTGTCTTCACTGATTTTTTTTATCTAAGTGCAAACTTTCTTTCATTAGCATCTTAAAAAAGCCAACAAAGCAAAACTGATAACTTAGCTCATTATAAATGAACTTTAATCTGAATATCCATGTGGCTGCATGTTTCAGTTTGCAGTCTGTTATACATCCAGTAAAAAAAAATTCTAATTGCTTCACGTTTTTTCAATTGCTTTCATGCTTTCTCAAATCTGTATGAATGCAAACTCAAATGATGTAAACCTCTCATAAGTCTCAAGCATAAAAACTTTCATATTATTTCATGTTATATTTACATAATCCACACACTGGATAACTGCCAACTGCCACAACATCACGCACATAAAGGCTGTTATGTACAAAACATGCCCACTGCAAAACCACTTTATCAAAAACTTGCAATTCTGCTTTATCTCAAACTATTGCTTCCATTTAACAGCCCAGACTTCCTCTTCATGTCAGATTTGATTTTTATCAGTTACTGCACTGTCTTAAAAAGGTCTTGCAAAATGCTCCACTAATGGCACTGAAGAAGCAACATTAGAATTTCCTATCCTACATAAGTCTTCAGAAAATACCTGTAATTGCCAAAACCCACAATATAAATGCAACCTAAATACACTACCCAATAAAACCTCAGAAACTTAAAACTTTTCACTTGATCTCCAAACCTCCGATATTGACTTTTAGTGAGAATGTTTGTTATAAACATGTTTTAGTGTGCTTACTTTGCAAGCTGTCAGAAAAAGCAACTATCATCCTACTTTCGAATGCAGCAAGAAGAAACAAAACTCAAGCTGCCATTTCAGGGTCCTGAGAAACATTACCACAAAATTCTGTGTCCCTCTCGTAAGGATAAACACAGAACTTCCAGCAACTGTAACCACATTTATGCCCAATAAATGAGTCAAGGTTACAGACCTTTACTTCTCAATGTTCAGATTAGTAAACTTGGACTGGATTTATTTTCTCATAGATGGAAACACAGTATCCTGGAAAAAGCAAAAATCCTACATCTCATCAGCTAAAAAGTAAAACCCGTCTTCTAATTTTCCCTATCAAAAAATTTTGCTTGTGCTTAATAACAAAGAACTCAGCAATTTCTATTAAAAATAACACTGAAATATACATCATAACTTCATTTAGGGTCTACAAGTGGCAGATGCTACTAAATGATGCCCATAATACTCCGTAACTCCAAAAGATTACCTGGCTTAATTATGGCATCATTTGTTACATTAAACGTTGTAACTTTCTGCTTCGGTGGCACTCCAGCTTCTTTAAAAATTTCATGTGCAGACTCTGGTTTCTGTAACAAAAAGCAGCCATAAAAAAGAACTCCTCTTAAAATACCCAAGAATCAACCTAGCACAGAAAACGATTACAGACTGTCAACAACACTCAGAGAAGCAGATACATCACACTAGAATCTCATCCTGAGGCTAGCATTTTATCTCTATATAAAGATTATTTAAAAACTCCTGTGTCTGCCTTTTATTTTCTGTCAAGTAGTTACCCTAGAGTTACCTAATATAAACAAGAAATATAGGAAGATACTGAAGATCAGAAAAGGAAAACCAATCATTCAGAATGTAGATGACAGATGCTACTTTTTTTTTTCATGGCTTACAAGGACTTCTGTAGTAATTTAGAAGTAGGTTCTCTTTTTCAAAGCTTCTGATGGCTTAGTTCTACACCACAATAAATGTAATTTATTTAACCAACAAAACCATAGAAACAAATTCTCGTCTTGCAGAAATTTCTAAAAATGCTTAAATTTCCACAGAAGAAAATTTTGTGACTCTAGGCAAAAAAAGAAAAATTAATAACAGGTTTATGAACGATGTATTTTTAGGATATAGCAAGTACACTCAGTGTCAAACCACTGCACACTTATTAAAGCAGGGATTTTCTTTTCAGACGAGTCTGACAAATTTAGAAGTACCTAAAATTATTCTCAGCTGTTTTAAACAAGACATCTCACCAAACAGCAGACCACTGACACAAAACCAAGCAGTAGAAACAGTGATGCAGGAAAATTGTGGCCACAGGAAAAAAAAAGGCGATGCAGCTGATTTTCCTGCAAATGATTTCTGGTAGAAAGCAATTTACGCATCTAACAATACTGCTACACTTGGATAATCTCATCCCTGAGGTTTGCTTCTCAAAACTCCTGTGCAGTTCCCTCTCTCTCAACAATTATTTTGTGTATTTCAGGAGCAAGTAATGTGGACAACTTTAAAAATGTTACTGAAGTGTATTTGAAAACATAATTTTGAAAATCTGCATGTCGCCCTTCCTTTTTGTTTTTAAACATTTGTTGAAAAGTGTTAGAACAGAGGAAGTTTTATGAAGAATGAGGAAGCAAGATCATGAGATCTTTGATTTAGAAAAAACCCAGAAATTTTAAGTTTATGAATCTGTCTTCGGGAGTGAAAAGTGTTTCTCGAGAGATCTGTTAACATCACAGTACAAAATACTTCAAATACCTTTAAAAAACCATCATCAACTGCACACAAAATCTCTCCTAAGACCACAGATATTTGACGGATCAGTGGAACACCTGTATTAATCTGCAGAACTATATGTGAGAATGAAAAATAAAGATATAGACTTCCTAGTAAGTGCCATCAATCCTTTATTTCTATCTATGTAAAACTGCTGCCTTAAGCTACAGCAAGGGGAGCCCTGTGCTCAGCACGGGTGGCTGCAAAGAGCTACCACAGCTGAAGAAGAGCATCGTGAATTCAAAAGGGTAAAATTCACCTACATCCCAGGGCTCCTACTCTAGGCTGTAGCCTGGCACTGTTCTACTGTAACAGCACCTCCTCTTCAGACAGCCAAGTCAGAGAGATGTATTTTTACAAACAAAACCCTTCCTAAAAAGCAATACTGAAGACATGAAGACTGAGTGAATTCTCAGATGTTTCTTTTTTTAAAAAACACCAACAATATCTTCCAGTATTACAGGAAAATGATCGACATGCCCTCACTTACAGGAAGCATATAAAATAGTTTTGACAAAAAAAAAGTTTGAGCACTGACAGAACTGTACTTTTGTGCATAATTTTGCATTAAAAAATCATGAAAAATCTGTTCACTTATAGGAGAGTGACATACATCACGCTAAAAAGGAAAAATGAATCTTGCTAAAAATGCAATACCCCTTATCAGTTTTAAAGCAATTTGACACTCCAAAGAAATGCAGGAAATTCTTTGTTAGAAAAATTACTGAAGGAATCTTTTGATTGAATTCATTAAAAATCAGTAGCTGTGAGGAATCTGAGGAAGGCAGATGTTCCTATGAGGAATTAACAAAAGAGAAATTGCTTATGCTAATAGAAGACAGTATCAGTCACCTTTAATTCTCACCTCTGACACTTCGCGGAGAAAAGAAACACAAAAAAAGGCTGATAAACATAGGAAAACAATGATCCAAACTTGCAGCTAAACCACAGAAATACGTAACTTGTAAACAAGTAAACAAGTAAAACTGCTCAGAAGCAGTATGTCAAATTCTTCCTTAGGAATTATCTAGTTTAAACAATGATGATGTAAAAATAATAATACAGAGCTCAGTACAATAATAATATTAATACACAGTTCAGTCTCAGGCCAGGACCTCACCAAAGACTGCTCAAGGGATATTTAATTAATTGCTTTATTAAAATGAGTCTAAGTTCAATCAAACTAATAGAAGCCAACTTGGGAAAAATTATGCCCAAAGAAAGTATTTAACATAACTCACACTACTACGAAGTCCTTGAGTTGACTTTTTAGGTAGTTCTGCTTTGAAGAAATTTTCATAGAAGCTGTTTCTTTAAGAAAGAAGAAGCTGTTTAGAAACAGCTTTCTTTAGCTGTTCCTAAAGAAAGAAGTTTTCTTCATACCTCCTCACTTCTGGTGAGGAATAAAAAAATTTGACTCTGACAACATACTGGATTTACTGGCAACATCATCTTCATGAAAAGATCAGCTCTAAGTTGTCTAATGAGCAAAATACAACTTGAAAATTATTATTCTCATGACTCTTGCATGTCTTAGATCAAAGTAGCAGGAAACAAAAAACCACAGCTGTCATTTGTCCAGGAAAAATGTCATACCTGGAAAGCAGAAATGGACTGAAGTGACAGGGTACACACCTGAAGAGTACAAGCTGTGACAGTCAAACATGGCATAAACCAACGGAATAAAAGAATGGCATCTTGAAGTATAAGCCTGCTCAAAATCAGTAGAATATACTAAAAAAGCCAACAGATCCATCAAAGTAGAAAAGGTCCTTCTTCTCTTACATCCACTAAAGCAGAAGCAGCTACACAGATTAATTTTGAGGCCCTGGCACAACCATCTGTTTGAAAAATGGAAATCTATGTCCTCAAAAAGCCACAATCATGAACTGAGATAATCTGCTTAGTAGTTATGAGCCCTGGGATTTTTTTACTTGCCTAAATCAGACAAGTGAGTGTCAGGATATTGCAAGAATTGAAAAATTATATTTTCCAGAAATAACGCATCACAGAAACTGCAATCCTTTGAGGGAATATTTTGTTCCTGCTTGATCTCTAACTCATCCTGGGGAATGACAGCTCTGCCAGACAACGTCAGCCACTAGAGATATCTGGGAATTCCACATCAAGCAACTGGGATGTCTAAACAAGCGAGTGGCTTTGATACGGCTGTTGATGAGTTACAATCGTAAGTTACAATCTTCTTGAAAAGGTAAGTCTTAAAGTTACTTATCAGCAGAACTACACGCAAATTAAACAAAGTTGACAGACCTGGGGAAAATCAGAACTATAGCTAAAAAGACAGTACAGAAGAGTAAGCTAGAGCACTAAGTTGTAAACAACTGATGAAGCTGAGTAAGTTTACAACAGGCCCTTGAAGCGTGTATCTTGCAGTCCTCATCCCAACTGCATCTCCACAGACGTGAAGAACACACATTTCTCCACTGCTAGTGGTCCTTCAAACCCTGGACACCGCATATCAAAACAAATTCCTAAACCCACAGCCTTCCTAGAGAATTAAGAAGCAAAACTCTCAAAAAGTTCTTGCTATTCTCTCGACCAAGAATTTACACTCGTTTTAGGAAATGGCAGAAGTGAATGTGACAAAAGATCATTCACGGAGCACGCTTGTCTGCCAATAAATCTTTCGGAGAAGTCTGCTTATGCTACTTTTGTATTGTGATCATAACAGAAACAACTATTCCAACAGTGACCCCCAAAGTGCTTCACTTACAGAAAAAGGAGATACATTTTTGCCTCCAACGAGCAGCTTAGCCGTTTTTCCACCCGACTCTTCCTTTGAAACATATCTTAAGACATGGCAATCTTGAACCTAGAGAAAAGAAGTGTTAGTCTGAGCATAAGCAGATGTGTACACTTTGAGACAACAAAACACCAAAGTCAGTCTCTGTTTTCATAACAGAAGTACAGCCTACAGGTAAGACAGCGTGTTACGTTTTTACCACTGACATTGCTTTTCCAGTGAACTGAAGGCTTATTTTAACACAAAAAAAAAATTAGTAGGATGAAAACTAATTCCATAAATGCTCTAGAAATTATAATCACCTTTTTCACACAAGATCTGCAGATCCCCTATTATAAGCATGCAAAGCACAAAGTAAGAGCCCTCATTTTAGACTCCTCCTGCTTTTCCCTGTGAACCTGATGGAGCAGTGGCTCCTCTTATGGCAGCAGCCAGTCAGCAAAAGGCTACACCACAAGAGCAGCTGCTGCAGAGTATGAAGCAGCAGCCTCAGAGCTACAAAGGCTCAGAAACCAAGGTGAAACTAATCCCAACATGCCTGCAGGTGGAGAAATAAAAGCAGTGAAGTGGGACAGTTAACCCCAGCTTTGTTACATCACCTAGGTAACACCACTCACAGCTCTGCAGCATTTGAATAGCTGAGGTAGTGGGGCAGACTGCTCCTAGAAAGCCTGGATATAACCAGAATGGGCGTGGTGCACTATACAGCAGTGAAAGAAATCTTCACTTTCTTTCAGGATTTCCTACTGTTCAAGCAGTAAATTTCACTTTTCCTTGAAACAGCTGGTTTGCAATCTGAATACAGTGTAGGGGATGAAATTCACGATGCTTTATTTCACCTTAAGCAGTGTGACAGCACGCTTCTCTCCTGACTTGGTCCATATTGGCATCATCCCCAGTTTTACTGCAACAACGCCAACTCTGATGGAATCTGTAGATCAAAACAGAACAGGGATGCACCTTCACACTTAGTAACTGAAAGAGTTCATCTAATTATCTGCAAAGTCCCATTAACTCTCATCCCTCCTAAGGAGGTGAAGGAGAGAAAACACCACTAAATCCTTGCAGGTAGGCTGGGGGTTTTTAACCCCACCAGCAGTAAACTTGTTCCTGTTTCAGTTGTGTTTGACAGGAAATGCAACTACTTTTGGTTCTATGTTTTTCCAAAATAGAATACCCATATATTAGAGCCAAACTAACTACAGAAAAGGTCACTGTAGGAGGTTCCTCCCATCCCAATCTTTGCAAAGGCAACCTGTAAAGTCTGCCACACAAATGATGTGACCCTTTTGAAAGCTTAAAAACTTAATTCTAGTCCATAAGAATTTGTAATCGCAGACCACAAGTGGGATGTATTATATACTAGACTTTTCCTTCAGAATTCAGCAATATTAACAAGAATATTTTCAAGTTAATACACTTTATGTTCTAAGGAGACTTTTCTGACAAATCCTTAATTTATTATCTTGTTGTTGTATAGGAGTGGGATGGGCCAAGTCCTGGACTAAAAACTAAAAGTTCTTAAAAGGTTCTTAACATCTTGTAATGTTTTAAATGCTTTTTAGAGAACTGATGCATTATATTTACTTATTTACTAGGAGATTTATTGATTGACTGGTGTGAAAGACAAAAGGAGAATACTTCACAAGACACAATCCTGATGTTACTGAATGCAACACAACAACAATAATTTCAGCATGAACAGGTATTTCAGAAGAGAGCCTTTCTCACCTGGTGTCCACTTATTCAGTGGCCACGGCTCATCTTTCAGAGGGCACAGCTTGCTGGCTGTCTGAGCTTTGTAATCCTCTGCAGTTATCTTCTTAAGGAACTCCACATTCTCTTCAGAAAGATGCTCGTGCCACCACGTTGAACTGTTGATGTTCCTGACTACAAAGCCCAGCTGGCACCTTTCCAGAGGTGGGAAAAGGTTTTGAGTGTCTTATCAGTACAAGAAGTGTCTCATAACATGTATGTTACCTCTAACTTATTAAACACCTAATTATCTGTCATTTGACTAAGTGTTCTGAATTGTACCAAAGGGGAGTGAAAAACAACCAACCATCCCTTTAAGATAAAAAGACCCCAGCTAGATCCAGGAACTAAAGAGGTAACTGTAGGTACTGTTTACCTTAACTTTAGCAAGGCTTTCTAAAACAATCTCTTGTGGCATCTTTCTATCCAAGATGGGATGTTATGGCATGGATGGGCGGGCTATCAGCCAAGCAAAAACCTGGTTGGATCATCAGCTGAAGGTGTCACAGCTGATGGTTTGGACTCTTCTAGAAGGCCAGTTACAAGCAGAGTTCCACAAGAGTCTGTTCAGGGACTTGCCCAGTTCAGTATCTTTACCAGTGGCCTCTGAGAGGGGATGAGTGATTCAGTTTGAAGGGAGCAGTGGGTGACGCTCAAGGGTGTCCCTCTGCCAGCCAGAGGGACAAACCAACAAGGAACCCAGTGAAATTCACAAAGGAGAAATGCACAGTCCCATCCACAAGTGGCATGGAATAATTTGTGAGAAAGCCACTGACAAGACCAAGGCAGGCCATGTCAATGACGTGCACGCCAAGAAAGTGAGAGAAGTGCTATAAACTGAAACGAGGCATTCAGATTTGACGTAAGGAAAAAAATACTCAGCCTGAAGACAGCCAAACACTGGCACTGGGTTCTGGAGGGAGTATGAGGATTCATAGGAGGCTGGAGGCTTTCAAGGCCTAACACCACAAAGCCTTGAGCAACCTGGTCTGACCTCAGGGCTGGCCACGCTGTGAGGAAGAGCTTAGACCTCAGCTTAGAACTTGGCTCCTCAGCTCCCTTCCAGCCCTGACAACTCTCTGATTCTACAAACACTGCAAAACAGCTTAGTGTCCTGCATAAATTTTATGAGGGCTGAAAAAGGCTTGAATGCTCCCCAGTCCTTTGCAATGTCAACAAAAGAGTATTTAATAGTACAGGGAGTGAACGCACGTGGCCAGCAGGCCAAGGTGACCCCAAACATGGCAGGTCAAGTCGCTCACTACGCTGCAAAGATGCCTTGGATGTGAACACGCCTGTCCTGCCTTAACTCCCACGCAGTTGGGGCTACTTCTAAGACCGGGACTATTTCTAAGGCTGGGATGCGCCGGCAGTAACCCCTGGGACCACGAACAAAGCTTCCAGGCGCTGCCAGCGGGCTGCACGCAGAGGCCTCTGCAAAGGGCGCCCAGGGAAAAGCGCCGCTCAGGTGCCACTCACCTTCAGCACCTGAAGGGAATTTACAGGAAAGACGAGGCAGAGCTGCTTACAAGAGGATGTACTGGCAAGACCGTGGGGGAATGGGTTCAAACTGAAAGACAGTAGGCTTAGATTATATATTAGGAAAAAATCCTTTGCTGTGAGTGGTGAGGCACTGGAACAGGTTGCCTAGAGAAGCTGTGTGGATGCCCCATCCCTGGCAGTGTTCAAGGCCGCGCTGGATGCAGTTCTGAGCAACCTGGTCTAGCTGAAGGCGTCCTTTTCCATAGCAGGGGGCTGGAACTAGATTATCTTCAAGGTTCCCTTCCAACCCAGGCCATTCTACAATTCTGTGACCTCGGGGCTGCGACAGGGGCCGAGCCACGCTCTGCTCTCCGCTCTTCCTGCCGCTTCTTTCCCTCTCCTCCCCCAGAGCAGCGCCTCCCCCTCCCAGCCGTACCACTACCTGTGTCCGGGAGCCGGCGCCGCCGCTGCCCAGAGGCGCCCGCCGAGCCGGGCCAGCCGCCCCCAGCCCGCCATGCCGCCACGCCGGCGGAGCCGCCGCCTTCCGGCCGCGCCGCGTCCGCCGCTGGAAACCTTCCGTGCTGCCCCGCACAGAGAGTTCCGCCCCGCGGGCGGCGAGCCCGAGGGCGACATCAAAGCTCCTGAATCACCCCAAAGATGGGCGTGGGCTGCGGCAGCCGTGGAGCTAGGGGGAGACCCGAGGGGAATACCGCATGCAAGGGCGAGGACGTGCAGAAATAGGCACGGGCCCCTTACCCCCGCAGCCCTTCCATCATGCCATCCTTCCTCTGCCTGCGTGCCAGCCGCGAGCCGGTGAAATCCGACACGCAGGTGTCTAAGACGGGAAAATGCCAGCGGCTGGAGGGCTTTACCGCTGGCAGGCACCCCTCAGCACGCAGGGTGGCGGGACAATGCACTCAAAACCTTCCTACAGGTGTTGAGCAGAGGCCCTCGGGGGTCTGGTGGTGCCCGGGAAGAAGCGACTCTGCTGTGTCAAACTTGCTCGGGGTGCGGGGCTCAACTGCAGCGCTTTGCTTCCATGGAAATGAGCGACAGAACGAGAAGAAAAGGCCTCAAGTTGTGCCAGAGGCAGTTTAGACCTGATACTGGGGGAAAGTTCTTCACGGAAAGGGTGCTCAAGCGTTGGAACAGGCTGCCCGGGGAAGGTGGTGGGATCCCGTCCCTGGCAGGGTTCCTAACAAACGTGGATGTGGCATTAAGGACGGGGTGATGCGATGGCCCCGGCAAGGCGGGGGTAAGGGGTGGGCTCGATGCCCTCACGGGCCTTTCCCAACCTGAACTTTCCTATCACTCTGTGATTATGTGCTGGGCTGGGCCGTGTGACAGCGGGAGGGCAGCGTTTATGGGCAGTGTATTTAATAGCGTAGCGAGAGAAAGTTCCTGGTAAAATTGAAATGGGTAAGGCAGAAGGTTCTGGGCAGGCTGACACAGGGGTGGTACCTGTGACGCTCTGCCTTTGGTGTGGTGTGGCTTTCTTTAGTATTCAGAATTGACTCAGCTTTTTTTTTTTTTTTTTTTTTTTTTTTTTTTTTTTTTTTTTTTTTCCTTCCTGCCAGGTAACCATCCCAACTGAAAGTGCAGTAGTTAGGACAGTGAAGGGGTATGACCCCAAGATTCCCTTCTGGTTTCAGCGTAAATCCCTTTTTATAAAAACACACGAGCTTTCAGCATGGTCAGCTGGTATCTGTCCTTGCTTCTCTTTACCCCACTACTCCATCTTTTCCCCTACTATGGTATGTGTGTGTGGGGGGGAGGGGGGTGTTGCTCTTGAGGCTTGTAACTGGGCTGTTTTGGTGTTCACACCCAAAACTGTGATCCAGAAACTTCACAGTAGCTTTCACACACGTTCCTTGTCCCAAATTTACTTCTTGTCGTTTTATGAAGTAGCCACGTCGTGTGTTCAGCATTGCATCTCCTGAGTTTACAGTCCAATGACATTCCCTCTCTGAAGCTGGGCAGTCATCTCTGCTATCACAGTGATCACTGCATCTTTTTGCTCTCTCCCTGGCATCAAGAACATCAGGGATGTTGCTGAATTTCATGTGGATGTGTTTTCTAATGGGGTCCATGGGTAGCTTATGCTGCTGCTCTGACAGAGTCCTTTATAGCAGGAGAATAAAGGGTCTAAAAATGATAAAGGTCTTATGTCCCAATTTCTGAGCATTGTGGCAACCCTACAGTGGTGGTAACCTGACCGAAAGTCCCCAGGAAGTAGCAAAATTCTGTTTGCCCCCATTTTCGAGATCTGGAATGAAGGAGCATTGCAAGATCAAGTAACTTGCCAAACCATGGCAGATGTTCCCAGGCAAAGAAGAGTGCTCCCTTGATCCTAGCAAGCCTTGCTGCCACAGTATGATGCTTTTCTCAGGTAGGATCCTGCACAGCTGAGGTGACACAGGATTTCATGCACAATTATCATTTGTATTGTTCTGTAATTGCTGAAATTGTCTCTGGTATAGTGCAGCTCCTCAGCTCAGGACTGAAGGTACAAATAAGACCTCTGTGTGAAGGAGGGCAAGTGGTGCTATAAACTCTATTTTTCTTGTGGCAAAAATGGCACTTCCTGTAAATTAAAAAAAAAAAAAAGTAGAACACTACATTGTTCATCATGGTAAAACCTTCATATGGAAAGGTTTAACCTTAGGGTAATAAGCACTTAGTACTGTATTAGTGTTTTTTTCAAATCTCTTGTGGATGTAATGTCCCCTACAAACTAAAAATCCCAGTATCTGGCTCAAGAACTTTAGATATTAATGTATTTTGGGCTAATAGGAGTTTTCTGTGACTTCGGTTTTTGAATTGGATTTGAGATAAAAAGGAAGGCAGGGTTGTAGCTGGCAGAGCACATATTTTAGATCATTGGTTATCCCAAAAGGACAAGATGTAATTTATTTTAAAACGGTTTTCAGAATTTAAAATGATCCATCAAAAGGCAGTAGAAGTTTAAATTTGCATGAAAAATCTGCAGCAGAAATTGATGGCAGTTCAGCCTAAAGGCAGAATGGCCTTGCTAAAACCCTAAGTAGATAAAACAGGAGGAAAAATACCCCATTTCAGAGATATATTCATATATTTAATGAGGTTACCCTGCACAAAGTCCACAGTATTTTATTGCAGAGAGTAGCTTGGAGCAATGAAAATAACATCCAAAGCCTCATTAGTAAGCCTTTACCTTATGGCCAGTTTTGTCTTTTGTGCATCCTACACCAACTCATCACACCATTACATGTTTGTCTCACATGCTGAGATCTGTACAGACTGAAGGAGATTTCCAATTGATTTTTCAATACCATGAAGGTATCTTTCCAAACACTTGAGGGCTGCTACAGAATTGCTGACTTATACCAACTGCTGATAATGATTTGTTTTTAAGTAGAGAGCAGTTATAATAAGGATTGTGTAAAGTAAACAGAAAGATCTGCAGCAGCTGGGGTTCTAAAGACACATACACCATGTGCAGCCATGAAAATGACTGATGGGTTATATAGCTCAGCATACAATAGCCTGTTGATCTCTGCATTTTACATGATGCCACATTTTAGAAGCACCTCGTAACAGCTGTGGAAATGAAGAGCTGTAACCACCCAATTCTATGTAACCATAAACATTTCAAAAATTAGTTTAGTCAAAGATCACATGTACCAGAAGAACAATTTATCGGATTCCTAATTTTTCTTGCTGAAAGCTTTCTTTCATTCAGTCTGCAAAGGATAAAAGAAAAGGCTGAACTTCTCCTCAACTGTAGATGACATCCCTTAATGCAGGTGCCAGGGTAATGTAGTACTCTTTACACGGTGAGAGCACCATCATGCCTCTGAGGAAGGATCTCAAATCACTTTTCAAGTCTTAAAGACCCCCAGTACTATTGAGAGATATTTATGATACATGACAGTGACCTTCATTTTACAGATGAGGAATCTGAGGTGCAGAACATTTAAAAATCTTGGGCAAGAAAACAAAATGAGATACTGGAGGAGGAAAGAACACGGGGTCATTGGTTTTTCAGTCCTGAGCTAGAAAATGCTCCTCCTGAGAATAAGGAAGGAAAGAAAATAGGGAGGAAGTGGGATTAAGAAACTCGAGGTGTTGTATGTAAGAATTAAGAGTCATTGGCAGAATGCTGTGTGACACGTAAGGGGAGATCACAGTAGCTTCCAGATGAAACACACCCACAGAGGGAGAGATGTGCAGCCTGACAGGGTGAGCTCTCAAATGAAGTGTCAGCCATTACATGGAAATCTGCATTTGAGATCTATCAGTTTGGACATCTCCAGACAATTTACACCCATGACCAAGTAATACTGGCTGCTGCTCAGTATCTGATCAGCTGAAGAAATCTTTGCAAGCAAGTGTGAATGATGGCACTGCAGGATAGAGATGAGGCAGGACTGAATGTGCTGGGGAGGCAGCCCCATGCATCTTGGCTATCCCACTGCCTTCATTTAAGAGTACAAAATCATCAATCAAAGCTGCTCCTATGGAAGTTACCTCTAAAGGAGAATTACCTGCAAACTCATTTAAAAATATGTATTTCTTAATCAAAATCCCTTGCTCACAGGGGAAGGTTTCCAAAATATTCAGTGCTGGCCCCAAACAGCTTCTTCAGGAACTAGCAACAAGAATGTTTTCAATTCAGCGGGAGAACAACTCATCCAAAGTTGTGCCTTTTGGACAATCCCACACAGATTATTTTTTGTGAAATTTTCTCCTTAGTTTTTAACAAGTCATCCTTCAAACACAAAAAATACCATTCATTTAATTTCTTCACTTACATAGATAAATATTTCAGTGGAAAAGTACAATCCACCACCATTCTGTTCTTGTGTCCTCTATCTTTTTTTTTTTTTAAGGTGGTTTCAATATTCTTTTGGTAAAAACCAGTTCTATCACACACAGGTGTGAGAGGATTTGTCACAAAATCAGGCTGTGCAAAATTTCATCTGGAAAATGTGCCACACGGAGTTCAATACTACCAGTGAGATTTAAAAACACAAATGGAACAAAATAAGACTTCCCAAACAGAAGATTATAAATTTGGATAGCCAAAATACACCCTGTTTGAAAGCCAGCCAAACTGTTTGTGTTAAGTAGGCGTGTTTTAAGACATGAAGTCATGATGGATCATGCTTTCCAAGTCAGATCTCTTTACAGCTGTGGTCTGAACACTTTGTAACAGCTGGATTTGTCAGGCTTTTGAAAAATTACTACTCAGGCCACAGGCTGAGTGGGCTTTTTTGGGTGTCCATGTTATAAGGTGCTAACATCAGAAATGCCCAAGCTTCAGGTCAAGTATGTCTTGAAACACTTTATTACCCTTCCCTTGGAATATGAAAGTTGAAAGCAGGCAGTGTTGTGGCAGAGAGAGAAATAAAGACAACTGCAAAACTGTGTTGTTTTTATTTTAAACATGCAAAATACAGTTCATGCATCTGCCATTTTGAAAAATCCCTCAGTTCATAACAGATTAAACCAAAGACATTTTGGCTACCGACTCTCAAGAAATATTTCAAAATGCTTTACAGTGTAAATATAAGAAATTTAGCAAAATTTCAACAAACCTGTATAAAAACCAGATACAGATAACTTTTTATTTCAAGGCAACATGCTGTAATGTAAAGAGTTCACCTTTTTTTTTCTGGATTTTTTCCTCATAAAAAGTTTTCAACAATACAACTGCTTAACAGATTTAAGCCTTTAGGCTACACATGCAAAAAAAAAAAAAAAGGTTATTTTAGTTAAAAATCACCAAAACGTGCTATTTTTTTGTTTCCTTTTTTAAATACAGTAGTTGTAGACAGTAGCATTTTTCTTTTTGAAGTTTGTAAAAGAGTGCAGGCAGGTTCATGGAGCTAGTGTCCTGGAAGACTCGTACTCTGACATACATTTTGGTTTTATCCCTTTGCCATTGTAATAGTCCACGACTTGGTTTGGAACTTCAGCCAAAACACTTTTTGCTAGAGCAGCTGGGGATGCCTGCAGGAAATGGTAGAAAACACAAGCATTAACCTGGCTCTCTGCTGTAAGTGCCATGGGTTTTAGAGGCATTGGTGCCATGAGATCAAGGAAGTATGGTGCAGAAATGGAAGGCAAAAAAGACTTAAAGTGAATCACGCTATTGCTGGAAACTCATTTGATGAGTCAGTTTAGGTATGAAGCTGTAGCTGCCTAAAAGTACACTAAAGCCAAAAGTGCTCTGTGTGACTTCGGGTCCATTTGGACTATTTTAAGTTCAGGCTAACTGAACTTCCCTGCACTCTGGGAGAGCCCCATATCACAATAAAAAGCTGAAAAGACTCCATTCATCAGTGTTCAGCAAGGGACCCTGCAGAGCTCCAAGCTGAACATGACTGGACAACACTGTGAAAGGGAGGCCTTCGTCACCATTCTGCTCTTCACAGTCTGACATGGTGTTTTAATGGCTGGGAATGTTTTTAATTCAATAAAAAATACTTTTTAAAGAATTGGAATTCAACTGTGGTTACCAGAAAGGTTTAAGTCTTGGTGGAGGCTTTAAAGCTCTTCCTGAACTGTAAGAATGGGTGGTATCAACCACACTTAAGAACTGATGACCCTGAAAGGTAGAGATGGATACAGAGATGGCCAGTGGCTTTCACCCCAGGCAAGGGGTGGGCTCTCCATCAGTGCAGTGGGAAACCCTGCCCTCCATCAACAACACAGAGCTGCTGCCTCACACCCTCACAATGGGCTTTAAGCAGAGGGGCCTGGGTGTTTTGTGGGCGACCATTACCTGTGTGTGCTGCATGGTTATTCCTCAGCCCCTGAATTCAGCAGTGACAAAATGGGACCCATTCTCCCATGCACCCTCTTGCCCCATGTTTTGGATTTTCTTGTTTCTAAGCGTTTGGGTAGAACTGGTTCCAAGTCCTCCAGAACCAGCCTGCTTGACCATGTTCCTTTTGAGCCCACCACAAAAATGCAGTAAAAATGCAAGCACTTAAATTTCATTTTGAGAGGTTTAAATTGATGTATTTATCTCCACAGAGTGCAGACTGCAGCTCAGACAGAGCAAGGGAACTCAACTGGTGGCTGGATCACACTTCTTCTGCACACCAAGTATTTTTTCCCAAATTAATGAACACTTTCCTCCTCACTGTCTGTTGTGTTATCAGCCAAGTTTTAAACCTACCATCTCACAAAGTAGTTGTATTGACTGTTTTTTGACCTACTCCGTTTTGTGGGGTGGCATCCTTATCCTTACAGAGTCTTAAAATTTGGTTTACTTAGAAAAGTAAATGGTAAACTATTTGTAGGCAGGCTAATCCAAGGGTGAAGAAAACCCCAGGCTATTAGAAATTCCAGTATGAAATAAAAAGATAATGCTAGCAAAACCAGAATCTTTTCTTGTGGTTTTTTTTCCTGTATTTTTGTATTTTGACTCACTTTTGGGATTAGTAACAAATAAAATTAACTGCTGTTTCCCTACTGTGACATTTACACCAAAATATTTGTGCAGCCAAAAAAGCCTGGAGAAAGAAGTTTCTTCTGAATGAAGAAACTGGCAAAGCATAGAGCATACTTTATGTGACAGTGCAGCAAGTGCTCTAAGGTGTTACACAGTAGCAGAACCCATTCATTTTAATCCTGAAAACTGAAATGCACGGTTTTCCAGTCTTGCCTTAACCTGTTTTATAGAATCATGGGATTATTTGGGTTGGAAGGGACCTTAAAGTTCATCTAGTTACAGCTAAAATAATCAGAAAATGCCCCTTGGAATCAGACAAATGTCTGATTTCTACAATGCTATTGAAAATTACTGATTTTTAAAATCTCCTTCCCAGTGTGTCAAAGCTGTACATACCTTAGCCTGCCTCTGTGCTATCTTACCAAACAGACAACCCTACACAGAGGAAGAAACGGAGTGGGGGAAGGCGCCCTGAGCCAGCACTCCACACACAAGCTATAGCAACCAGGAAACTTCACTCTGCTCTGTCTTTAAAAATGCTGGCCAGGAGCACTGGCATCAGCTTCTCTGGATCTGTGCAGTTCACATGTTCTGAGCTTTGGGCCAACAGTACTCGCTGCTGTGCATCATCCTCCCTCCACCACTTCTCTCTGCAGACACCAAATCCATTCCTCCTGAATGAAGGGGCAGCCCTTCAGAACAGGCTCTGTCAGGGCTCAGATGCCCAGCTGAATCACTGCCACTTCAGGAGTCCTCAACTGAAAACCTTTTGTTGAGATGTAGGTGAAAAACATTCACTGTGCCCGCGGGCTCACAGGCAATACGTGCCCCACACAGGGTTGTCCTGGCGTAGCTGGCTTGCTCCATGCTTCAAGTCTGAGCATGGGAACTCGTTGCTTTACTCAGTTTCATCAGGCCAGTGATGTCTCTGTCCTGGGGTTCTCTCTAGCAGGGAACATCCCCAAAACAGGCTTGGGGTTGGTTTCCTCTCTGATGGTTTGAACCACCCGTACCTTACATAGTTTTTGTGGTGTAAAGCCCTCTCATTTTCAGATGAGATGGTGCAAATAAACCTTTTTATAAGTAAGAATTACACTCAGTATCTTCTAAGGTAAAACACAGACCTAGTTCATCAGTGTATAAGTGGTATAAGGATTACCTTTGCTGGGTCTTTAACACAGATGAGACATTAAATTAATATTTTTCTGTAACGTTTTCTCCCCTGCTTGAAGAACATTCTAGCAATAAGCACCTCAAGATGAATAGTTCTCAGTTGATAGCTGATACACAACAATCAGATCAGTGGGCACTAGGAAAATAATCCCCTGTGATTCCATAGTTGGTGTGTATTACAAATGACTGTTGGTTCAGTTCTACAGCTTCACAATGCTTAAACTTTAATTACAATGCACAGTGCAAAACATTGCTCCTTGCAGTGGTTATGAGCTGTGCTTTCCACACTCCTTTGTGATGTATGTTCCAAAGTCACAGCTGTTAACCTTTGTGATTAAATACAAGGCAGAATGGATCACAGCCTACCCGTGGCATCAGATTTGTGTCCAGTAAATATATCATACATCCCAAAGGCAGAAAATTTCATTTCTTAAAATATGACTGCGAATGGATTGAGGCAGGTGATTTTCTTCCACTGCATTTCAGTGACACAGCATCACTGTTCTACAGTTTCAGGTGAAGGACTCTCACATTACTGGGGTGGTGATGATTACAGAGAGAAAAGAGTAATTTAGATTCAGGGAAAATATGTTTCCTTTGTTTGTTATGTTCCCCTTTAGCAAATGACATTTGTCACCCACTATACAATGGGACATTTTTTTAAGTGTTAATGGTTGCCTTGATTTTACCAAGCCTCTACAACCACAGGACTTGCCAAGAGTCACTACAATTGCTATTACTCTTTTGACACCTTCAAAGATGTTCCTTAAAGAGAGGGAAAAAGCTTAGATGTTTCACTGAAGTACTTCTGCTGCACTGTATCACGCAGGAGATTAAACCCCTATAATAGAGCCTGCTGTCTACACTGAGTCTTAAGCCAGTAAAACATTGATAAGGTATAAGATTTTAGATATGTGAATAGCTGATTGAAATGTGTTAAATGCCTGTATGAGTGCTGTGCAGGCTCAGAATCTTCTCTGAAGTCAAACTTATAAAATAAAAGGAATTCATTCTATAGGTTATTTTTTATAGCTTTCTTCTCCCCCCTTCCATTTTCTCAAAGGGGAAGGTTCTGCACAGATTACTTTTGATCTCTTTGGATAGATATGAGATTTTGAGTTCTAAGCTGACCTGAGAGTAGAAGTAATGAAAAAAAATATTGCTTGGGTTGACTCCAAGAGAATTTTGGTTTACTCTTCCAGCAAAACAAAAAATAAATGCTCACATACAACATTTTCTTCTCTCCTTTTGTCATTAATAGATATAATATGGATTTAGGAATAAATAAATACTTGATTCATCAGAAAAACCCATAATCCTCACACTATTTGATTTTCAGTCTTTCTAAAAAGATCCTTCAACTTCTTTTTTCTACTCTAATAAATTAATACAAGGTACATTGTCAAAAGGAATGGGATTTGTATCTAAATACGCATTTTGCTTAAAGCTGTCAAAAGTAATATGCTGATATATGTAAATTCTTGTGTTAGGTCAGAACTGATCTGACAAAAATCTCCCAATTGTGTTAAATCTGCATTTCCTCTGTGGGAAAAATAAGTTTGAATCAAAACATCACACTCATTTCTCGCATGGAAAATTATTTCACTAGCTGCTGATGTATGGTCTTTTGTTTGTGCTAAGTAAGCAAGGAAGCTGTGAGTGTCACTTTGTTGAGAAAGAGAGATTATTTGAGATATGACAATAAAGAAATTCAATCAGAAGTGGCTATTTTTATGAGCTCTCATCCATTACACTGACATTTGTTGAAAAGCTGAAAGATCACAATAAACAGACTAAATATCATGTTGCATAAGATATATTAACTTTTCTGATAGAGCAAATACAAATCTCTCTCTATACCTATATTATCTTTACTACTGAAAGAGGGAGAAAAATATCACTATTTAACAAGAAGAATACATAAAGATTGCTTTCCTCTCCCAGCACTGGGGAAATTAACCTAAATCAGCTAAAAAAGAATATATGCTTGTCATTTGTCCAGGGCTGGCAATAACAATGCCACAGGTTCAGTCACAAATTAACACCAGGGGAATAATATATTTAGAGCCCAGAACTGCAACTGTCAGCATAAATCTATTAAATCCAAGATGATTTTAGCTTTATTAGAAAATACAAAGTGAAACTGAAAATAACAAATGTAGCTGGCTTTGCCAGTTCCTTGCAGAAACATTTTTTTTCACCTAATTAAAAGTAGCTCTCCCACTAGCCCATAAATAACTCAGCTCTGGACACTTTTCCAATGACTACAGTGCAGCACAAAGCACTTGTGATTATATGCTGAAGGAATCACAAGCTGTGAGGTGGTTGTGCTCATACTTTGATTCAGCAGGTGGGTAGGTGACTGCGTGCTCCTGTCAGCACAGAAATGTGCCTGTCTACAACTCAGTAGTTAATCTGCAGCTATTTGGCATGGTGGCACCAAACTAATGGCATAAGGTGAGTTTTCCTTCCTGTGTGCATCCATGGCTTACATAACGCTAGAAGGAAAAGAGGAACAAGAAGTTTGTTTCTCTTGCTCCTCAGTAGAGTTTGTGAAAGGAAGAAGTGTGTCTAGATCTAAGCCAAATGTTGCAAAATTGCATTTTGGAATGAGAAAAAAAGAACAATCCTTGCAAAGAGAAAAATGAAGCTTTTCCAAAATTGAAGTATTTTCAAAAAATATTTTGGAAGTAGCAAACAGGAAAAAAAAGCTCTTGTGGTGACAAAATTCCCAGAAAAACTAAAAGAGAAGCTAAATAAAAAAAGAAATGTAATCAGTGTGAACACATATGCAGATCAAAACCAGCCCAGAGCTGAGAACTTGGCTGTGACATATCCAAATCTAAGGATCTCTAGCTATGGGAGCAGATTGAAAAGAGCAATCTCATGAGGAGAATGAGTCAGTTGAACTGTGAGGGAAAGAAATTCTCAAACCAAATACTGAGGATATCCTTCCTAGACAGAGCAAAAAAACAGCCTGGAGAACCAAGTAAATGGTTCAGTAAATAACAGAAGTGAGAGGAAAGAAGGGAGAGAAAGATGGAAAAAGGGAAGGAAAGGGATGGGATCAGCACTGCAGAGGAACATAATGCATGCCTCCATAAGGAGGAAAAGGGCTCTGAAAAACCCCTGTGTGTGTGGGAAAGCCCCTTCTGCTGGTGAAACTCTGCCTTACCCTGCTGCTGAAAAGTCCCTGGAACAGATGGTACAATGTAGGGCAGGTGACTGAGACGAAAAGTTAATGACCAATGCTTTACTTTAGATTTGGCAATCTAATGCTGGTTCTATTCCTTTCTTTCCTGCATAGTGTCTTCTACACCACACTGGTCTCAGTCAGGAACAGCTGGCTGAGGGCAAAGGGAAGCTCTCAGTAATGCCACTTTCTTGCCTGTGTTCTTGTACAGAATTCGGGAAAGGGTTTGGAGGCAACCCAAATGCTGTGGGTGGATAGTCCTGCATTTGAGAACTCGGGGACCAAACTTCAATAAAGAAACAGCCTCCTGGGGAACACTATGAGGACAAGTTCAAAGCCATTTCATCTGCCTGTGGAAATGAAGGAACGGAAAGCAGAATATAGCAGTCCTAATAGAACAGGCGTAAAAGAGAATGCAAAACAGACACCATAAACAATTAGGCAGGGAAAGTAACCAAATTAAATCAGGGAGAAAGTGGAAGCAAGGACTGGCACCACAAAAAGCATAGGGATTCTGCCTCATCTCTTCCTTTCCCACCCTTACCAACTCACTAATGGAGGACATTGCATTCTGATTCCCTTTTTTCCACTATTTCTAACACATTTCTAACATTCTAAGAATGCCATAGATTTACTCAACACTTCATGCATATGCAAAGTTAAGCCCAGCCTCATGAGTCATTCACTATACCCATTCACCCTTCTGAGGCAAGGATGGAAAAATCAGCTTACATGTTTGAAGTTCCTAAATGGCACAAACTGGACGATGTCTCGGAGCACAGGCTCGCCCTTGGGAGACCTCAGGATGCCATCATCACCATCCAGCATCTGCATGTCACTAAAATCAGCGTTGCCCACGCCGACGATGATGACCGACATGGGGAGGTGAGAGGCGTGGACGATGGCCTCTCTGGTGTCAGCCATGTCTGTGATGACGCCATCCGTCAGGATCAGCAGGATGAAATATTGCTGAAGTTGTTGGCCAAGAAGTGAAAAATTATATCAATTGGTTAATATTATAAAGCTGCTTAACCTTTCAAGTTAAAAAGTATAAAAGTGTTTCTGATAACTCACTCATGGACCTTTTTAAAGAGAAAAGAGCCTTTATATTGACTATATAGAATTTTTTGTTCCAAGCTCCTCAGCTACTAATTTCTTCTTTTCAGAGTAATGGGGTCCCAAGAGGACCAAGGCAGGAATATATCCATCTTCATATTCCTCATACAGAGCCCCAAAGAGAGGTTTTCTCATTCTCCCTAGGAGAGCAAGCAATTTGGTGAGCTTGTCATTCCTTTCCCAAAACTTCAAAGCCTGAACTAGGATCATGGCCTATGACATTTCTTCTCTTGGTAATCGTGAAGAGTGGCCCTTACTGGGATCCCTTATGAATTGTTAGGCAGCTGGAGTAATTTAACAAATGTACATTAATAGGAAAAATTAACAAATCATAGCATTTGGTCATTCTGCATGAGCAATACCAACACACTAAACATCAATAATATTTATGTATATACAGTGGTATAAACTCAAAGTGTTCCAATCATCTTGTCCTGTCATGAATAAAACAAAATATGCAGGGAGAAAACTTCATCTTGAACATTCATACTCTAAATTGTTTTACAGATAGAAATGGGGAAGCTTAGCTATACCGTGAAGGAACTTATTTGATAGGGCACATTAGATCAGAAGCAGCACTGGGAACAGAGTGAGCCATCTCAAGATTAGGTGGGTATGAAATTCAAACATAGCAATTCCGCATTTTCCCCCATTTTAGGACTGGGACCCTAAATACTATCAAGATTCTGGAAACAACAGTAGAATCATAGAATCATGGAATGGTTTGGATTGGAAGGGACCTTAAAGATCATCTAGGCTGAACAGATGATGAGGCAGGGACACCTTCCACTAGATGACGTTGGTCAGAGCACCATCCAGCTTGTCCTTGAACACTTCCAGGGATGGGGTAACCTTAGCTTCTCCAGGCAACCTGTTCCAATGCCTCAGCACTCTCACAGTAAAGAGGTTTTTTTCTAATGTCTAATTTAAAGTTGTCCTCTTTCAGTCTGAAGCCATTACTCTTTGTTCTGTCACTACATGCTCTTGTAAGTATCAGTCACAAGCCCAGACTCATGAACAGAAAGATTTGGTAACTGCTGCCCTAATAGGACTTTAGAAAGGCCCAGCACATGAACAAAGCTTAGAGAAAGCTCTAGGCCAGGTGATGAGGCACATGCCAATGCACAGCTCTGTTTTGTTCTGTACTTGGGCACTTTTCATGTTGCACACATGCACGTGCAGTCTGCACAATGTCTCTCTTACATCCTTTACTTCTTTACAGCACTGCTCTTGTAAATGGCTCACATCTACTCGCTCACACATTCCCTCCATTTCTCTTGTTCCCCCATTCTCCCATTCTGCCTTCAAGGCAGGATCAAAATAAACCTAATGCATTTCAAAGGTGTACATTTAAAACATGATCTATGTGTAAGTCTTTTAGCCCAAGAAATCTGTCCTGGGATTTTTATCAGGTGCAGGCTAATGGACTTGTCTTCCAATTTCTAAAAGGCACAAATTACTTCATCAGCAATAAGAAGCTGAAAACTGTGTCCTTACCATTTTCAAATGAATAGCTAGAGAAGTCCCTTAGGTGAACAGAAAAATTTTAGTACAGCCTCTGCAGGAGAAATAAATTGCGTAGCCTGAGTAGGGAAATTATTTGAACTCATCTCCTGGTACAACCAAGAATTTTAGGGTTTCAGTGCTCAATTTTTGTAACCTAAGTTGCATCATTTCTATTTCCACAGTGAAGAACTGGGTGTGCTACATTAAAACAGTCCTAAAAGCAGGAAATAGATCAGTGGAGAAAGAGTTTAAAGCTGTGACAATCGAAGCTATAAAGACTGGATACACTTTTCCAGCTAACACAGGTTTAAGCTCCCTTCTGTGAAGGCAGTTAATAAAAACTGTGAAGGCACAATCTGCATTAAAAGGCCTTGTCTTGATTGCCTACAAGAGATCCATCATAAGACAGGAAAAAAGGCAAGCACAGCTTTTTTCCCTTACCGAGGCCTCCTTGGTGTTGGTCTCCTCTGATGCAGATTTTGCCACTTTCTGGATGATGGGAGCAATGTTCGTCGGTCCATACAGCTGCAGCTTGGGAAGGCAGCTCTGATAAGCTTCCACAACTCCTTGTATTCCTAGCATGGAAAAAAAAAATAATTGGAGCACATTGTCAATATCAGGCTTGTTTAAAACGTAGATGAAAGGTGGATTCCTAAGAAACAAATTAAAAATACTACATGATTAGCCAGGACTAGCAACTTCAGATAATTACCAGGAATCTGTCTCTAGCTGCCTTGAATCTAGTTTGTAATATATAATTCATTATACCATGCTTCTCCTTCCCAGCAGCTTTTAATGTCTATTTTTCAGATATGAGCTTGCAATGCCATGGCTTCCATTCTTCTCGGTTTAAGATGCGATAGCTTCCTGATCAACAGCTAAGATTCATGCTGAAAGGCTAGACACACATTAGGAAACACTTCAACACTTCTTTCTCCTCTTCAGATAAATATTTTTGTTTATCATGGCAATTTGGCAACAAATTTGTCCTTTGTACTTATGCCCTAAAGCTGTTAAGGAATTCAAAACATCTTTTCAACCACCTGACTCCCCTGTGCTAAGAAAGTAATTTTTCAGGGCTAATTTGCATAATCACTCACAGGTTGAATTTGACTATGACCAAAAGCTGTGAAATCTTGGAAGAAACAGCAGGATGCTTTGCAGCCCACAGAAAACGAGCTTTAGCTGAGAAATTTTGATGGAGAACTAGCTATTTTTGGCTTTTTCATTTCAGAATATATAGTCAGACCAGGGAGCAAAGACTTCTGCTGACACACTTGACAGATCACAGAATGGAAATTGGTATTTTCAATCATTGAGAAGAAGGATTTCTTGAAGTGATGCACATTAGCCTCCCCATTCAGAACTCCCAGCTTACCAGACCTAAAGGATTAGAGGTCTAATGTGGGAAAGAAAGCTATAGACTGAAAAGCTTTACAAAGGATGCTGAAGAATGAAATTACTTCAGTAAGATCCTAAGCCAGTTCCAGTTTGCACTGAGACTCGCTCACTCATGAGAGTTTTTACTCAACCATATTTACAGGATAGATGAGTGCAGACTTCTTACTACAAATGACAGGGAGCTGTAATTGTTTTACAATGACACACATATACTCCTATGAAAAAGTGGTGGAGAACAGAGTTTTGTCTCCTTAGAGACAGCTACAGCTATATTTTTCCACTGCAATGCCAACAGACTAAAGAACGTGCTCCAATTATAGCTGTGATTGGCTGAAATGTAAAGTAGTGTTACAAAATTTCCCTTGGTAATTCCAGTGACTAAATTACACATTGCAAAACTGACCTTTTGTTAACTCCCAATTTTATACTTGCTAAGGATTTCATTACATATACTTAGTGACGATGTTGCATGAAGGCCTCATAAATCTTCCCTAAGATGATGACAAGATACACTGCACTTTTCTTCTTATGCAGTCAAATAATATAAGATAAACCTTACTCCCCGCATTCCACAGAGTTTTAATGTTGTTCATATCAGAAAGTTGCTCTCATCTTCGAAAGAGACACATGTTCTAGAAACATAATTTCTTATTTGCTTTCTCAGATTAATATAATTTAGAAATATCTACTGTCCATCCAGTCCCAGCTCAACAGGATATATGAGTAGATTACTTTGTAGCTTGCTGTTCTTGTACTCCTTTATCTTAAGACAGAATCAATGTGCATTTTTTTTTTCACAATTCAACTCTTAACATTTTTATTTGGAATCCATTTTCAGCATCTCCAATGAAATACAGTACACATACAGATATGGGTTTAAGACAGATGTGTACAAACATTCATGTAGACTACAGGTTGTTGCCTACTTTCTTCCTCAGATAACAAACTAAGTATTAATTATAAGACCATAAAAGTAGTATACTATAAATATACTAAATATAAGACTATAAATACTAAAGTTTCCAAGAATGGAAATGGTAACAGGTGAGGATATCCATATTTTACTAATTCCAGTGCTCTTCATCCCAATATAAATTCTCTGAATGTAGAGTGATGTTTCACAATACCTTGTGCCAGCAAAAGCTCTACTTCCACAGAGAAAAGGAGTTCATTCCTCAAAGGCAAAATAAACACGTACTTTTTATATTGCATCCAACCGCTGTTTCTTTGTGTAAAACAAGATACTCTTAAGCAATTTTACTTTATTTTCTGGCAAGTATGCTAGATATTACAAGGTAAAATTGCATAATCGCTAAGCACTTTATCTCCTTCTCACCCTTGCATCCTTTCTCCACATGACTTGCTGATATTACTATTCCCTGTGACACCTAAGACAGTGAGAGCATCTCGAAAACATCACAGAGCAAACAAGCACCCATGACAGGCAGACGAGTGAGCTGCAGCAGATGATTAAACAACATGTTTTCTGGTTTGTCGTCTCTTCTTGCTTTCACTCAGGTGGATATTATTTAAAAAGGTATCATTTAAGACAAGCAAGTGCTTTTAATATCTTGCAGATACAGGTGCAAATGCTGCAGAATTTCTTCCCTGGCATTCTTTCATGCTGCAAAGATTTTTAATGTTTTCCTAGGACTAGAACTCCTTTCAGGTGATGGGCCAACTTATCAGATAATTCAGTCTTATGCAAAGATACAAACAAAGTTAAAATTATTAAGTGACATAAGCCAAGCCTCATAGGGCAGCTGCTTCCTGGTTTTTTTACCCGCTTTCATTTCCCTTGTTACGTTTAGTTTTGCATACAGAGTGTGGTTTGGATAGTAAATCCCTTGCTTACAGAAGGTTTGTCCAAACTCTGCTGCTGGCACCACTTAGATGTGGCAGCATTTTCAATCAATAAAAATCATTATATAACAATGCCTGTGGGATAAAAGAAGTAGCCTTGAAGTCAAAAGAAGCAATAAAGGTCGGGGGGAGGATAAAAATAAGTCTTTGCATGGACTGCTAGAGCTTTTCTTTGAAATTTGCAGAGGGTCACAAATATTGCCCAGTTAGACTGAGAAACAAAGCCCTATTTGAACATTACATGCATAAATATGTTACCACCTAATGCTGATCACTGTTAACTGTTTTAATGACACTTTATAAAATAGAATGGTCCAGATGGAATTCTTAGGTCTCTTGTGCTTCCCCACCCCATCCCCACACTGAAGTCTCAACATCAAGCCGGCTGACAAGCTTACAGGCACTTCTGGATACATACATGTAACTTCTGCTTCTTTGGAGACCTTAAAAGCAACATGAAAAGCTGTTCAAGCAGCTGTAGGACTTCTGCTCAATTGCATTTCAAGCATATGACCTGCAAAGGCTGGGGCAGTCCAATTCAAGTGCAACAACAAAGCAGGAATGCCCACTGAACCAAACACAGGTGCCTGGACTCCAAATTCTTTTAATGTCTCTGTCCCTTGAACTGCTTGTCCTCTCTTCATCACTTCATGTCTTTGCATCTTAGTTCTCATCCTGAACATGTTGGCTCCCATGCCTGAAAGAAAGCCACTAATAAGCCTGAGAAGGGCTGACACGAGCAGCTAAAAGATTTGAACAGGAAGAGCATTTTGAAATATCCAGTTCAGTATTTGGATGGAAGGAGAAGGATAAGGGAGAATAACAACCTGTGGATTTTAGACAGCAATGATCACCCAAGCAAGACTCTGAACTGTTACTCTGCTTAGAGGTTATTTTCCTGTTACTGTCTTTTAAAAAATGTGTGATTTGTGGCAGGAGATTTCAGAAAGACAGCATTCAGTCACTGCAGATCTCACTTAAAAATGCAAGACATACAGCAACATCTGCTACATAAATCTGGCCTCTGATTAACAAGGATTAATGACAGTTGGTAGAACATACCAATTTCTTACTCTGTAGCCTCCTGCTGCATTTGCTGTCAGAAAAGTAGGTTTCTTTCTACCACAATAGTCATCAGCTGCTTCCCTGCCCTTGACTTGCAGCAGACTGTAGGTCTGGTCAAAGAACTGGCTCTAAACTGAGGGAATTTTTGATCACAGAGGTTCACAGCCTGCTTTTTCATATCTTGCCCTTCTTTGCAGCACAACCTGTGATGCTGAGGTAGCTGAAGATTTTCAATTAGTCTAGTTCTCAGAAATGCTAGAGATTCTAGAAAGTCCAAGTGCTGAATTCTATCTACTTTTCAGGAAATGAATGTATGGCACTTTCCAAGATTTCTAAAGTTAAGCTCAATGGTTTGGAGCCTATCAGGCCCCCAGATCCTAGCTGCCTTCTTTAATAAAACTACTTTGAATAATACTCAAGTGATACAATAAAAAATGTACATTTTGCACACAGCAAAACTATGGCAGTCTGTCCTACTGTGAGCATTACCTGCACATTCTGGGTTGTCTTCATTGAAATTGATTGCAAAGTCATGAGAGACCTGCAGTTAAATGGAAAGAAAAGAAGACTGTTGTCAGAAAAATTATTCCAAGAGGACTTGTGGTTAAACACTCTTGACATTTTTTCTGTGGCAAACCTGAGACCTTTCAAGCTTTCAGCCATTAAGTGTGAAATACAGTCCCAGCTGGAGCTCCCTACTGAATCAAAGTAGCAAAACTCGAATCAAACTTGTCAATAACAACAACAAAACAAAAACAAAACAAAAAGGCACAAAGAAAACTCACCCAAATACATTAAAAAATCATATAAACATGGTGTCAGAATTGGGCTATCAGTGCTGGGCACAGAAGAGGAATCTACTGCTGAGGCGATTTAAATGCCAGCTCTCCCTAGCTCAGGATCTCAGACTGCAGGAGAGAGAAGGCAGTTGTGATACAGCAGTGACAGCAGAAACTCAGCTCACTTCTGCATCCCGACCTCACTGTGTGAGCAGTTCCTCATCTAAGGCCAAGGAGTACTGGGAGAGTAATTCTCCAGAGAAATCAAAGACCCACTGTGGAATAGTAGTGTAAGAAGTGTAAGGAGTCTAAGTTGGTAAAAAGTTATATTAGTCTAGGGGGTAATAAATAAAAAAAAATCCTGAAGACTCTTGGATTTCCTCGCGTGTAGTGAATATTCCAATCTCTCTCTCTCGCTCTCAATCTATCATTAAATCTTACAGAGCTGTTATTAAAAAAAATCACTGTCAATATAACAAAGTTGTTGATTTTCTAACAAAACAAAGTCTTTTTCTTTGGTGCCCTGGGAAAATAATACAAGACTTTTGTATGCTTAAATAATGCCAGACACTGTAAATCTCTAGTTCCAGAATTCCTCTTTAAGGTTTATTCTTGCCTGCATTTTTCTTTTTCAGATTCCTTTTTACTTTCTGTGATCACTGAATAGTCTTGATTCCTTTTAATCTCTTTGGTTCTGAAGCCCAGCCTCTTAATTCTGTTTGTCTTAATTTTTCTTGAATGAAAAGGCTCAGATTTTGTCTCACAATGCATAATGTGTGAATACATATATATATATATATATATTTGAATTGCAAAAAGTGGATATGGCTGAGGGTTTAGCAGGTAATTTACATAATTTAAAGTTGAATTTAGATGTATCATCCCAGATTTAAGAAGGCATTTATATAACTGCAATTATACACATTTAAAGATTGATAGATCTCTGTAGGATCTTCAAAAGTGCCAACAGTCCTAGTAATATGGGAAGCAACCTCCTGTACAATGGATTATTTGCAGGAAGAGATTAATTTGTTGGATTTTGCTGTTTTATTTGCTAGTTGAGTCTCGACAGCAGAGTATGGAAATTGCTCCATGACTAAGGGGCCCATAGATCAAATATGTGACTGCAGAGAAGCTTCAGTGAAAGTGAAGTGCTGTAAGTTGGCTAATTACTGACAAAGAGAGTTCTTCATAGAGAAATTGAATTTCCCCATCATGTGCTAGTCTTGCTTACCAGTGATGCCTGCCATTATTAAGAGGTTAAATAAAGCAGTACTTCTACCATGATGGGAAAGGACTGAAGCAAAACCTCACTGAGAAGTCTGCAGTTGCCTCAGCCCAGCCAGGTATTCAGCATGCCTACACCAAGCATCAGTCTTGGGGTTTTACATGGTCCATTCAGTCTGTCCTGCTTGTCCATGGAAGGTAATACAGGAGGTCACTATTTATGTTCCTCACCGAGCAGCACAGAAGATCAGGGCTGCCAGATTCGCTTCAGAGGTGCTCCAGAGCCCTTCTGCCTGGCTGCTCTGGATGTCTCTCAGTGCACTTTGCCCAGCTGGTATCTGCCATTCTCATGACCAGCTGCAGGCCAAAGGTAATTGCATCTGTCAAGAACTGTTATGGGAGTTTTCACTCATTGATATTTTTTGTTGTTCTTCACTAGCCTTTCTCTTTCCTTTAGGGTTTCTGTATTTTGCATTAACCGCATTATAAAAGCAAGAAGGATGGCAATGCGTGTTTATGTATTGCAGACTGATCCTTTTAACACTGCACCTCTTCAGTGATTTTATTTCTTTATTCCAAATGCACTTGAAATTATACCTAAAGGAAAATACAAATCTTTTCAAAAGCTATGAATACAGTATTTTGATTTCACATGCAAGCATGGTTTGGATGCTTTTGTTGCCTTACCTCTTCCAGAATCACATAATGCAAACAATTTATCTGGTTCAGAGCTATGGCACGCAGGCTATTATTTAGTAAAAATGTTGACAGCAGCTCAGGCCAATAAGAAAAGCCCAAGTCTAGTCAGTGTGCACAATGATCCAAAAAATACTGTCTGAGCATCAGCTGCTATCCTCCTAAAGCAAATGGCCCCAAATACACTGTCATCCTGATTCACAAAGAGCAGTGTTAAAATGTACCCTGAGGCAGCACAGGAAACACAGTGAATGTGCAGAAGCATTGGCTTGTTTCCTATGCTCTCTGGGCAATATATCACAATTTAAACAAGATTTAACTGTAATGTGAAGGAGAGAAGTTCTTTGAGCAGCTCAATGATGGTTCACAAACAGGAAATCATCACCCAAGACAAGCCAGCAGCAGATATTTTTTAAGCAGAGCTTCTCCAAATGTTCAAAACTCATCCCCCACTCTGTTAAGCAAAGCCAACTGTGCTTCAACCTGCCCCTTTTCTGTCTTCCCTGTGGTGGCCAGAACTCAGGAGTGTCCAAACCAGCAGAGACTTCAGACTTACACCATGTACTGAAGGCCTTGCTAAACTTGGGCTGCTACCTCATCAGATTCCATGTAAAGCTCATCCATGTCAAAAGGTGGTTTGGATCAAATTCAATGCTTTTGCTTTCTAAACAGTGCAAGGTGTTGAGTTTCTTTTTTTTTTTTTTTTTTTTTTTTTTTTTTTTTTTTAATCTTTTTCTCTTTTTCTTCTTTTCTTTTCTTTTCTTTTCTTTTCTTTTCTTTTCTTTTCTTTTCTTTTCTTTTCTTTTTCTATTTAAACATGCAAGGGTTTTGTGACTGAAAGGCAAACCATGCTGCTGACAGAGAACCAAAAGCTGGTATACTTAATGGCATCTTTCTGATATTGAATGAACAGCCCAGATAAATTAATGACAAAAAGAAGGCAAAATTTCAACACCCAAGATACTGTAGACTGAGAAATCCTCGGGGAAACAAGACACTTGGCTGTTTAGAAGCAGGCAAGCAGAAATGTTTATATAATTTATTAGGGTGGTTTGTATTGTGGATCGATCTAACAGTCAGGAATTCCTGGAATGTGCCAAGTCACACAAATACAGAATGACTGCTTTACATCAGTAGCTGGCATAGAGAATTTTGCCAAGAGCTGCAGACCATGGTCTGTGGTGGAAGTCAGCCTCACATTAAGGAATGTCCTCACAAAACCCTGAGTGTGTCACGGACCCTGGACTAAATTTCAGATGTGAAGCTGACCCTCTGCTCAGCCCTCCTCTCTTAACATCGATCCATAAAATCAATCCATAAAAGGGAGGGAGAGAGAAATGCTGGTGTGCTGAGGTGATTACACGGGATCAGCCTGGTGTCCCTTGGGCTGCTGCACAGAACTGCACTCAAAGCCTGTAGCTAAGACATTCATTTGCCTTGGCTGTTTTAATCTTTTCCCTCTGCAGGGCTCCAGATACATTCTTTAGCAGATACTATTATAGATGTGGGATTATTAAACCACAGCTGTACAGGAACTTCCTAGACCAGGAACATACTATTTCACAGGTAATTCCTTTGAGGTTTTTAACAAGCAATTTAACTAACTCTACCATACATTATGATATAGATTACATGACAGCATTTCTGAGGATATGGCAATTAAATAAAAAAGTACAGAATAGACTATTTTTGCAAAGGCAGGTTATAGACATGTTGTTTTTTACCACTGTACAATTCTTCCACTGTCTGTACATATCCAGTGACAAACACCTGCAGTTTTCCACCAATGTGATGGTCCCCATGAGACTCTTGGAAGAATCATAATGATACTTCCACATGCTTATGACCACTTTTGTAGAAAAATCCCATTGATTTAACATAGCAGGTACCTTATTTCCCTCATATTGGGATGTGATGAAATTCATCCTCAAAGCATAGCCCTTACTAAAAATGCTTCTAATTTAGGCTGAAAGGAAAGGAGAATTTCCTAGTTGATGAGAATTACTGAGATTTCTTTAAAAAATATTTTATGAATTTAGATAGAAACCTCAAATCACATACAAAAATCCTACCTTGGAATCTGAAAAGAATAAATCTCCCAACATTGATGAAGAAAATTGCTGGAAAGCTTTTGAACTGCGCAAAGGCATTTTATTTAAGTTTCATTGCAACTTGTTATTCTAGTTTGGCCTACACATTTTTAACCCCCTTTAACTGAATTTCCATTTTTAAAATAAGAGGCTATTGTTTTTAATTATTTCCAAACACTGAATATGGATGCCTGAATTCTGAAAATTAGTAATCCTTTCCCCCCCGCCTCTCCAGATTATCAAATTTATTTAAATTAACCTGCATGTCCCAAATAGCTCCAGCTTTCCACTATGGTGATGGTACTAGGACTATTTTACAAACAATCTGATGAATTCAGATGTTTAGGAATGCTTTCTTAATAATTTAAATAGAGATTGTCAAAAATCCATGAACAATAGATGCATACAAGTGTAAATGCCAAAAAAGCACTATGTTGGACACTTATCTGTGAATAAATTGAACACTATTAAGCCACTGCCAGTCAGAAAACTAAATATGAAATGCCTACATATTTTGCAAAAGCTTAGGACACGAATGAATTTCAAGTACTCTTGGTCAAAAGCTATTATTTTCATTTCAATTTTTCATTACTATTTTCAGAATGTTCATTAATCAAATAGTTTGGGAGCTGGACAGCTTGTGTTTCTTGCTAAGATACATTGCACACATTTCTGCTTGGCAAAGCTGGGCCATTTATTTTCCTTTATACTTCATTTTTGTGCTTGCTGCACAAGTTTCCATGTCTAAATCCAACTTGCATGGATAAGGAGACTAATTCTATTTTGTCCTTTGGTCTGTTACACATCCTTTTTTTGTCAGGTTTGCATATTTTTTAGCCATCAATGTCCTGAAAAGTGCAGGAATCATAAAGACCACAGCACTTCTCAAGTCCCTCACCCGTCGCACAGACCAGTGCAAGTTAGGGTTGTAAAGATGCTGCACTGTGTCTGTTAATGCAGTGAGTTTGTCTTCAGCACACATTCATGGCAGAAGCAGGGGATGAAGCTTTCACTAAAAATACAGAAATAACCAGGAGTCTCTTAAAACAAACTGCAAGTTGTTTAGTACCTATTCAGGTGACAGCCTGCAATTCTCCTTTAGGAAATAGGCCTTCATTAATGGCAATCCACCTGTCATGGGGCTGACACAATTTGAACTTGCTTTTCATTTTAGCAGAAAGTTTTGTGCTGCTGTGTGGTTTTTCAGCTCCTTTGAGTCCTGCCTGCTAAGAAGTCAGTGTGTGTGGTGTGCTTTCTTTCCTCCTCTTCACTGTGACCTTTCACAGCCATGTCTGAGTCCATATTTTCTACCACCTCTTCACTTTACATCAGACTTCTTAGATGCTTCCTTTCATTGGGGAAAAAAAAACCCCAACAAAACAAAAACCCCGACATTCTGCAAGTTTTGTATGATAGAAACTCACAAGGGAAATACTTCTCTCAGAGGTTTACTTAGATCAAGGAGCAGGGTGATGTGTTTGTCAGATCTTGGTGGAAGAAGATCATATTGTGGAATATTAGATGAAAGATCTCTAGACTGATGAGGAATGATATGTATGGCATGACTTGCTTCCTTCACTCCCACTGATTCCTTATGCCACTAAGAAGCTGCTGGTTTTCTGCTAACAGCTGAAGTGTGTCATTTGGAGCTGAAATGAGGGAAAGCAAAGTCAACACAACATAGCAGTGTGCTCTTGAAATGGAAATTCTGTAGAAAACATAAATAAAAATAAGATTTAAAGGGGTACAGCATCAAGAGATTTATGAAGAGCCTGCAGAGATAGACACTGATGTAGTTGAGGAAGGAAGCTACGTTGTTTAGGTTGTATGGGGGCTCCATGGTTACTTAGGAACCCTTGGCAGTGGGAATAATTTCTTCCATAGCCCTAGCAATTTGTTGTCTACTGACAGAAATAAAAGACCAGATGCTGGAGTGCAGAGACCAACATGCTGTGAGCAGGTTAGATCACTTCATTAGGACTGGAGGCTTGAAAACAGACACTCTAAATTAATGAGAAGCTGATTTAGCACACGATGGGGTCAGAACTTAGAAGTTCTCAGAATAATTCAACCTAAATTTGAAGATATAAATAGTTACAGGACTGGCATTGCTCTCCTTTAGTAAAACAAATGTATGGTATGTATGACTTGTAATACCTGTGAATGAAAACATGAAAAGATCATTTGAATAGCACGAGATCTGCACTGTTGCTGTGGTGTCTAGAGTGTCACCATATTTTTGCAGCAGGAAATAAGAGGTTAAGGAAGAAACTTGGGAGCACTGTTTTTTTCTGTAGTCCCTTTTACTTTTAGTTTTATCTGCTTCTTCTCTGTTTCCTATGCATCTTTGCTATGTTCCAAATCAGACACTAATCACTGTTGGCTTTGAATTAACTTTATACCAGTGTAGACTAAATTACTGAAGGATTTTCTGGTTTATTGGTCTTGACTTAATAATGTATCATGATGAAGCTGACTCTTCACTCCTAAAGGATGTGTCTTTCAGAAGTGCAAAGCCAAGCAGGGACTCAAAATTATTGATATGGTTTATTTTAAGAAGCCAGATTCTTTTATGGTCTGTGTAGAGTATCACAGGGAGGGACTGAACAATACAACAGATGACTGTTAACTCCTCATGCAGTTCCAGCTGGATGTACCCATGACAGACACCAAGCTGATTATTTATCCCCATCTGTTGCACAGAAGAGTTAGTCCCATGCAACGTTGTTCTTGTCTCCTTCAAAGTTTTATTATGTTTGTGAGCTGATGTCGTGTTGTTCTGTCTTTGCCACTTTCTGTCACAAGTTTCCATAGCAGAGATTAAAGATGTTGTTCTGGCCTTCACTTGGATCTCCATTTACTTTGGGACTTGTTTTATTTAGTCCCACATATGTAATCCACAAGCAAGCAGCCCTATCTTCTGAAGTTTACCCTTACTTTTCCTGAACTTTTCAAAATCTGAAGGTCCTGAGTCACATTAATTTCCTTGCTTTGAGAAGTTAGCAGCAGACAGGCTGTTCAGGAGAGCTCATGCTACAGGATAAGACTTCATTCATGCATGGATTACTAAGTTCAATGCAAGTCTCTGAGTTTCTTAAGGGCATTTGTCAGAAAATTATCCCAACACTAATTCTGCCAAAGCGGAAAATCAGTTGGTGTTGGTGATTGCAGGAATATCTGGTTACACAGACCCCTGAACTTACTTTCTGGCAAGACATCTGTTTTCCAGCTAGCACCTGAAATGTGCTCTCACAATCAGGTGAGAAGGATGTCTAACAAAGCAGGTATGTTGCCAATAGGCTCCTGTGATCTGAATCATCAGTGCTACCAGCTGATAATTTTGGCTGAGAAGAGCAGCTTTGTGCTGGGATTTTTATTATACTTCTGTCACTGTGAAACCACTGAAAAGACTTCAGCTGACACAATAACACCTTCCTTCCTTCAAGCAGTCCTTAGATGAAGATGGCTCTCTATGAGTAGAAAAGTGGTAAGTTCTCCCACATGCACTGGTGGTCACCTCGCAGACGATGGAACAGCCAGGCTCTGACACATCACCTTAAACAGCAGTGATGGTTGTCAGCTGCTGCAGCTGGAACAAACAAGCAACAGACACAGATGTTCTGAGCTCCTAATACCACATTAAAATGTATATCAAAGCTCTGGAAGCTGTCTCTGACTTTGGAAAGCAAGAACATTGGTCTTACCCTTGAGGAACAAAGCAAGGCAAAACACCTTGCCAGGCACAGACAAGCTTGGAAAGCAGTTTGTTTTAACATTAACTTACCTTAGACATCTGTTTGCAAGACAAATATCAAATTTGCTGTACATTACTACTGTTATTCTGCAGGTACCAAGCTGTGAGGAACACTGGTGCATTTCTCTTCCATCTGCTGATTCATGCCTTACAACACTGAACGCACACAATTCCACTCAGAAGTTCTTACCTGTCTAGAGTTCACCTCCCTACCTCAGCCTCAGCCCAGAGCAGGGCACACAGGGATACTGGATGAAGTCTGCATGATTAGATGGCTGATACTTCTCCTTTCCACACAGCATCTGACTTGCAGAGTCCCCACTTAGACTTTGGTTACTTATCTATGCAGAGTTACTTTACTGCCCACACAACCTCTGTGAAACAAGGGATTTGAATTTCTATTTATTTCCTCTTGGGCCTTTGTCTGTTGGATATTCCTTCTTTTACTACACTGTACCAGATGGCATATTTATGCTCACAATTGCAGCATCACTGCAGATCACTCTTTATTGTTGTTTTTGTTTATAAATACCACTTCTCTCTAGCATGGCTCTCTCTTCCTGGTATTGACCATGTCCACCATGACATAGACATTTGCCACAGCGAAAAATTCTTCTCAAGTCTTTATTTTCAGGAAGATGTTTGAAAAGAGATGTTCAAAACCTAATTTCTCCTCTAGCAAAGCTTTGCCAATACCATAAAATATTTTGGGTGTTGTCAAACAATTATTTTAAGTCTAGCCCTGCCTGATTTCTGGTTTCAGTGAGGTATCACTAGGTGAGAAAGCCAGATGGAAGAAAACAAGCAGACGAGCTGTTCCCATTTGCAACTGTCCTGGCTTTCACCATTTCTCCCTTATTTTGTGCCCTATAACTCAAGGAAATTAGAAAATTACACTTAGGCACCTACTTTGTATTCTGGGGGTATTCTTGCTCCAAATCCAAAGGCTGGGAACATTTTGTCACTGGAAAAGAACAAAAAAAATGTAAGAGTACCCATAGAGAAATATTGTTACAGTAAACATTTATTCCTCTGTATGCATTCATGAGAAATGCAAAGCAGCACAACAGCACAGAAATGGTCTGTTGTGATGTCAAGTTAAGTCAAGTGATGGCCGACTGGAAGGGTACTGGATTGGAGAAGTAGGATGTGTGCTGAACAGATTGCAGGGGGGTGAAATGCAAGATTTTTCAGTATTTCTGGGCAGTTAAAATCACTTGGAGAATACTGAGAGATCAGGATGTCTTGTACTTCCCCCACAAATGCAATAACAAGTCAGTATTACCCACTCTTTTGCATTACCTGGCTGAAGCAAGAGAGTTTATTGACTGAATAGCCTGTAACAACATTTATTTCATATGAATATGGATGTGCTCCCCCAGCTCAGAAAATGGGTCTAGCGAAGATATAACTCAGATTAAAAGTGTTTGCAAAATTGGGTTCTAGTCCAGTTGCTCAAAAGTGACTTCCTAAAATATCCAAAAAGGGAAATTTCATGCTCCCAAACCTGCAGGTTCTGTAAAGCTTTCCATCTGTGTCTTCAGTATTTCCTCTAAAACATGAGATTATTTTAATTATGCATAGATTGACTGATAACCCGCCAAAATGCCTTGGCATGGTCAGTTTGTTTTCAGACGCTATAGTGAGGCTATTCTACCCCAGTTAGAGAGAAAAAACACCTGATTCAGAGAACCTGGAAACTTCAAGGCTGTTAATACCCTTTCAGAAATGCAATAATGTCTCACACAGCCCACATGCTGTCAAGTTGCCTCTTCCCAGATGGCAAAGTGGAAAACAACAAGCTGCAAGGAATGTCTTGTCCCTGAGTCAGCAAAGCACTTGATCACACACTTGAGGTTAACAATTCACTCAAACATATGCTTAATTCCAGACATATCCTGAAGTCTCACTGATGTCACTGAACTGTACTCCAGTCCTCTGATGAATCAGACTAGGTTTACCCTAGTCTACTTACAGGGTTTCGAGGCCCTAGGAAAAATTGAGTTCCAACTACCACGATTAGAACATTTAAAAATTCCCAGGACAGGTCCAGCAGCTTCAGTATTTTTGGTGTAGTTCAAGAGATGGTCACTCCAAGTATCACCTGAATAATTCACATCCCAGACACACTCCAAAAAGATAATAGCACCCATTAAAGCTGCTTGGTTCTTTTGTCTGCCGTAGGCTGTTAAAGGCGTCATGATATTAGTGATACAACCTAAAGAAAAACTGAAAGAAAGTAGAACTGTGTCCCCTCTGCTGCATAAATCTTGGGAGCACAGTTCCGTGGACCATATGTTACACCATGTGACAATGGATCTTGGAAAGGAAGACTAACATCATTTGCATGGTAATGAAACATTTTTTTCCCAAGAGATGTCAGAAACAAAGTAGCTGCTGACATTCCATGCTAACTGCCTGCTGATAGCATTCTCTTTGATTGAACACTTCTGGAAGTGGGAAAGCCCTAACAAATGAATGCAGAGAATTCAGGCACACACTTTGAGGGCATGAAATAAGAAACCATTAGAAAAGAATCTGAGAGGGGGGGGAAAAAATCTTGTTTTACATCAATGATTAAGCATGGCTGGATTAGAAAATCAAACAGTGGAGCTGCAGTTAATTGATTTGGGGCAAGAACAAACAAAGAGTAAAAAAGAATTTTACTTAGAATTTTACTTAGGTAGAACATGTGTCTAAGTTCAATGTTGGCAGCAGTAATACAACTGGGAGATGGCTGAACCCATCCAGTGCCTGAAATCTGCTGCAATGTTTCTGGAGTGTAAACAAGTGTAGGCACTCCTGTATCTACAGCTCCATCCTCTGCTCTGCAGCAATTCAGAGGCAGCCGTAACTCATGCCTGCAGCAGCCTGGATTCTCTTTCTGGTGGCTAGACTCCCACATTCCCAGTCACACAGTGGCACAGCCCCCAGTGTAATTCTGCACCCAGAATACCTTACCTCCACAGTCAGGACACTTGTCTTTATGTTTGAACCTCCCACATCTCCTTTCCTGAGTAACTGCAACCATTACATTGTGGAAGAGTAAAGCAGGATCGTGTACCCCCTCAGGATGGGGGTCCATGTGGCTGCTTTTTAGAGGGAAGTACATGAACTCCAGAGAGGAGGGATGTCCTAAGGTCTTCTGTGCTTAGTACTTTCTGTTGTCTCAGCCAGAATCGCTTCACACTGTCATTAGGTAGCTCACCAGAATTTAGTTCCATACCTCTGGTAATCTGATTCAAGCTGCTGGGACCAAGAAATTAACTCTCATGTGCTATTGGAGCTTGATTTTTAAGGTAAGAAGGGAACCTTTTGACCCTCGTGACATCCCTTGCATAAAAGAAGAGTTCATCATATTATGCCCTGACCACACCTCAAAAATTGCAGCTGATAGCTTTCAGAATAAAAATAAAATTTAAATGTATGGAAAACTTTTCCTTTTATCACACAAAACAAAGTGTTTAGCTAATATAAAGGTCTCACTCTTCAGTAAGTGAGCAGTTGAATAGCTTAGTGGTGTTTTGTGATATAACCCCCTTGAGTCTTCCCATCCACCCCTCACTTTATCATATGAGAAACAAATCCAACAGCTGAGCCTGCTGCCCTCATTCTGCTCATCCTGCACTACTGAGACACAGTAGGGAAAAAGTGACCCAGAAGGGCAGAGAAGAACTCTCTCACTTCCAGGATAATACTTCATGGTATGGAGGTGTGAGAGAGCTGCTCTAAAACACCCAGGGCTATCACGGCAGCAGGCAGAAGGAAGCAGAGCAGCTTCCCAGCTTCTGGAAGCTATGTCAAGGGTTAGGCCATCCAGAGACTTCAACTACAGTCAGAAAATGAAAAGAAGGTTTTCTCCTGCCTCAGGGATGAATCACATGCATCAGAGACTCCAGCCCTGTTTCCTAGCCTGGCATTTCAGTAGGAAAGGGATCTGCTCTAATGACTTTTCTTCCTTTGTAATTTAAACTCACTCATAAGAAGAAAAGTGAGAACCAGTTTTCTTCTTCTTTGTGTTGCTTGCTCAGACATTTGGGTGTCATTTATAGCAGCAAATAGGCCTGTGACCCTGGCTGAAGCAATGGGACATGGCCTCAGACACGATCTGTGAGCACCCCACCGATGTGCTGGCTCCTGCCCACCAGCACCCACAGAGACTTCCCAGGGTCCAGCTGTGCCTGACACTGCTCCCAAATGCAGTTTGGGCATCACCAGGCTGTGCTGGGAGGAAGGGAGATGAGACACAAGGACATGGGCAGTGTCATGTCCTCAGCCTCAGGCCACCTCAGGACCTTTGACTTGTTTTGTTTAAAGCTGGCCTGAGTGTCCTTGGCACACAAAAAGAAACTGCTGGCCCTGTCCTGCTGGAGGCAGATCCATAAAGGCAAAGGAAGGGAGAGAAACATGCAACTGGAAAAACAAGCTGGTTCTGTAGAGCCTGGAACTTACAGAATTGAGTAAGAAAAAGAGGACTGTGACTTGGCAGAATGTTTACAAAATTACCCCGTCATGTCTACTTCACCTTTTATATTTTCTTTGTTTTGCATAGGTTCCCTTGAAAATTTAAATGTGGCATAACCTTCAAAAAGCTGAAGTACCTGACATGAAGATCAAAAAAGCAAAAGCATCGGACTCTGAATTTTACACTTGGTTATTTAAGGACCATGAGTAGTCATGCAAGCATACATGTATATGGCTTCTGGCTTCTGGTACATTTTCAGTCAAACATATATTGCTGAAAGATACCCAAGTCTGAGCAGATCTCTGTTATACCCTGAAAGAAAAATCAGGGAGAGGGTTCAGGTTCAGTGTTCATATTGATAAATGTAAATTAATGCACACAGAAATTAATTGTCAGGGTCCAAGACTGCAGTCTTCTGAACAGAAATACAACCAGTTAGAAAAAAAGTTTGTCAGTAACCTCAGCTATAACTTAACACATAGCAGAAAATACTATCTGGAAATATCCCATATTGTCCTTTGGGGACATTGCTCAGTTTTAAACACCCATCCTTCAAGCTATCTACTGGCAACAGAGCAAGAGCAATGACAAATCAAAACACTAACAGGGGCAGAGAGAGGAGAGATTTCAGAGAGCTGTACTGCACCTACAGGAAAAGAGATGAATAGAGGTAATACTGTGGTTTTGTGAATTGGTAAAAGTGATACAGATAATGATCCTGTTTTCTATTTCACCAGGAAGCCTAGTGCTACTGGAAGGAAAGAAATATGCTTATTATAAAGAGACAAAATAAAGAACATTTCAAAATTTTGTCTCATTAACCACTGGTGCCCTCTGACATGTAGTATCATTGAAACCAGGATATTACATTTATTCTGAAAAGGATTTGGTATTCCTACTAATGAGATGGAGAAACCTCTTCCACTAGGTAAAATTAATTAGTCAGACATTAAAGACACTCTGCAACCTCATCAGAAGCCTCAGGGACAGACATGCTTGAGATATTCAGCAGTGCAGCAATACCTGTATTCAAAAAGGTTGCCACTACTATGCTCTCTGAAAACCAGTTGCTTTTAAAGATTAAAATTTGAAATCTGAGTTCTTACTGTGTGGAGGAAAAAGGCCTAAGCCATTCTATATTAATTCTGAATTTATTAATTCTGAAAGATTAACTCCTAGCTAGCCACTTACACAACTTGTGCGGGACTAATTGTATTGTTCCCATTAAAGCCCCTTGGTATGTAGCTATAGCTGTGCTTAAGTTTATTCTCCTGAATTCAATGCAGCATTTGTATGGATGCTGCTTAACTGACCTTGGAGACCATCAGCATGAAAACCTGCTCACTTTATGTTAGAATGACACAGTAGCACAAACAGTACTAATGATGAAGTGAATGGGGGGAAGGGAAAAAACAGAGTGAGGAGAAAGAAACACTAAGAGCTCACTTTTAGTTGCAAATACCTGAGAATCTTAAATTTACAGCTTGCAAGGAGAACAGCAGTCTAGAATTCCTGGATATTAAGCTGTCACTTGTAATTTTAGTCTTAGATCAGATCAGAACTACCAGGGAGATATTTTCAAAGTACTGGATGCAGTAAAATCAATTA
Organism: Prinia subflava; assembly: GCF_021018805.1. Taxonomy (NCBI): domain Eukaryota; kingdom Metazoa; phylum Chordata; class Aves; order Passeriformes; family Cisticolidae; genus Prinia; species Prinia subflava. The sequence goes on along the minus strand of NC_086247.1, from coordinate 110,710,018 downwards.
TTTTGCCTTTTATTTTCAATTCCAGTCTTAAAAGAATAAACTGTGGATCTGCCCTGCTTGACATACTTTTCTCATGACAAAATCAGATCATTTTCCTCTGTTGGAAAGAAATTTCAAATTGACAGAATTAAAAAGGGAGGTGTGTGTTACACATGTAATTGAAAAAGGCATGAATGTGAGGAGAGAAAGAAGTAGAGGAAAATGGCATGGAAAGAGGGAGGAGGAGAACAGAGAGAAAAAGGTAAAGGAAAAGATAGAAGAGAAAACAGCAATGCCACAAACAAAATAGAGCTATCTCTAAACTCAATTAAAATTGTAATCTTTCATGTTCAGGGAGTGAACTGGAAGACTACGAGATGAATTGTTTCTTTTCTAAAGCATATGAATGAATCATGTTTCTGAGTATATTATTTAGTACTTATCTGAGAAGGGCTTGATGCCAGTAAATTCTGAATCATAACAGCTTACAGGGATTAACAGGAGTTCCAAAGAAAATACTGAAATAATTTGAAATATTTAAACATTTTCAGCTCCTGCTATGCAATCAGAGCTGGGCAAATAAAGATGTGATCAGGCATGGGGGTTGGAACTAGATGATCCTTAAGGTCCCTTGCAACCCAAGCCATTCTATGATTCTATGATCAAATAGGGCTAAATAAAACCATTTCAGTGGAAGGGAGCAGAGCCCATCCATTTCACCACTTGCAGTCTTGCACAGCCCCCTGTGCTCCTCAGGGTGCAGAGCCAGGCTGTGGTCCAGCTCTCAGCCTGCCCCAGTCAGAGTCAAGAAGACCACAAGGGTTTGGCAGTAGCAGTGTTTTCACCCACTGACCTGTATCCTTCCCTAAGGGGTTGCTACTCTGTCACCACATCTTCACTGTGTGGTTATGCCTGGTTCAATAGAACCACATCCCTGGTTTTGGCCAGGTTACTGTGTGTTTCAGCAAACTTGCCCTGTGCCTAACACAGCTTGGCATTCAGTCCATAGTGCCCAGTGAAAAGCAAGGATGCTTATCATACATCTTGGTCACAGAAGAGATCAGGGAGCATGCAAATCAATGGTAAATCACTGCAAGAGTAGACAAGAGTACATCGTCTGGGCTGTCACAGAGCTGCTACGTCACTGGGTACAAAATCCTGACATTAAAATTCACTCACTAGCTTTGATTACAGCTCTCAGGCACCTTAGGGGAGCTGGAATCTGCTGAATACTGAAAAATAGATACTGTCATGCAATTGTGTTTCAAAAATATGAAGCAATGCCTTCAACATCTCACCTGAGGGAGGAATAGTTAATGAAGCAGGAGAATACAAATTCCCTGAAGCTAACCACCAAAAGGCATCAACTCATGAAATAACTAACAAAGCCAAATCCAGGTACAATGGATTTAAACTTCTCCTTGTTAACATTAAAAGAATTGAAAAAGAAGCTCTGCAGGGTAAAAATATCAAGTAAACTCAGAAATTCCTAGGCTGGGGAATACACACAGAAAAAAAAATGTAATTAGAGCTTGAGGGAGGAGTAGGTTAAGCAAAAGGAAATGGCAGCACGATCTATCACTTGCTAGAAGGATAGCCTAATAAAATAACGTACTCAGGAAGGTGAAACAAAATGTCAAGCTTCCCTGCAAGATAACAAATAAATTGCAATGACCTGATTTATGCCTATATGGATGACCCAATTCAGTAAAATACATCCTGAAAAAGAAATTAGGCTCTACAACTGGGAATAAACTAGGAAAGGAGATGCTGCAAGAGGCTACAAAGTCGTCTTTAACTTCTCAAGTTAAGGTAGGTTTCAGATAGTCTTGTATTTTAAGGGATTGACATATGTTTCTATACCCTCCAAAACCCTAACTCTATATATAGTGATTTGGCTTATGTGTGGGATTTTATGTAGAAAACTATGCCATCACTGAAAAGGTAGTTCTCACACAAACTGTAACCTCAGGTGTTTAAAACTGGACATGTCTTGAAGACAACACTGCAGGCAGGAGGCTGAATTCCATCAGGTAAGGTAAAGGTTGTGAAGAGCCCCAGACTGAACAGCGATGGGGCCCTGCCCTCCTTACAGTGTGTACTGCACTAGGCAGCCACAAGAACAAAAACTCTGCCACCACATATGCACATAATTCTGTCCTTTTTTTTACAAATTACATTGAAAAGGGTTGGTAAGAGATCTTGCTCTGCAACAATTTTATATCAGAAAATATCTGTCCATAAGGGGTGTGCTGGGAAGAGGGGATAACAGGACTGCATTGGCATATATATACAGAGAATTGCTGGAATTTCTCATCAAATGCTCTCAAGATACAAATGAACTTTCCAGAATGAGCAGGATAAAACCTTTATAGAGATGATACAGTGACTTAATGTGATCAAATGAGCTGTTGATATAATTTTACAAGAATTGGAATGACATTAAGTCAAAATGAAGAACACTAACAAAATAAGTTAGAGCAATACCATAATTGTAGTGTACTGATGTACAAATTCAAGTAGGCATCATTGAATATGCAGGAGGAAATGGGCTACTATCTTCTGTTCATCTGATAATTCGGAATCTCTGACCAAAGTCAATTTAACAAATGCAGCCTAATCCACAAGAATTGTCTGGCTTTAACTGAGAGCAATTGGACACGTAAACCCGTTAAGGGCAACTCAGGCATGGTGTTTATTTACCCCACAGATGGGTTTCCAAATGTGAACAATTTGCCTCTCAGCTATACTCTAATATAATGGAGTGGCTGACTAAACGACATATATATTTAACAATGCAAGGTAAAGGAAAGGTAAAGGAAAAGATAGAAGAGAGAACAGGAAATGCCACAAACAAAATAGAGCTATCTCTAAACTCCTTTAGTTTTGGAAAGCCACACTTCCGAAATTGTAGAAATGATTGTGTTGACTAAAGGCACACGAGATCTGTATTAAATGGCATCAGTGAAAATGACAACAGAAATTGCTCTTTTCCTTATGCATATTTACTTATTATTTACACAGATTTCTAGTTGCTACAGCAGTAGGTGGAATGCAATTGTTGCAGGGTTTTATATGTCATGTTGTTTTCTTCAGAAAGGGCTTTTGACAGAGAAATCCCTTCAGTACCAGTTTGCACAGCTGTAGAAAAGCGTCAAGCTGACCAAGGCTCTTCAGAGGAGATTTCAAGCTGAGTTGAGAAATAGTAAAGACCACACAGAAAAGCCATGTAGAAGGTTCAGATTTTGAGGTTTCTACCAGCTGACAGAATGCAGAAGAGGTCTGAAAAGCATTTGGAGGAAACTGCAGCTAAGCAGTTTCTTAACAAAAGTAACTTCCAAGGGACTGCTCATGACTGGTGCACTGGCATAGGAACTCAGTTCCTGGAAGAAAAGGCACAAAGAACACACAAAGATGAAAATCTGGCAATGGAAAAGGCAGAGCTGTAAGAATTGACAGGGCCTGACCAGAAAAAGGGACTGCATAGAGATGTCTAAATGTGTGTGTGTGTTTAAATACATGTGTACACACAGCCACACACCTCTATGTATGTACATTTGCAAAAGGAGACATTATGAAGTCATCTTCCCAATACAGTTGGTGTATGAGACTAATTCTCCTGTATTGATTCTTGGGATAAAAAGTGGTGATTGTGGAAACCCCATGGTGATTGTGGAAACCATTATGTGGCAGCAGTCTACAAGTGACAGGTTCTGCAAGGTCAAATATTTAATATATGTTTGTATTCATTATGTAATTGTGCCAGTCTAGGTCCTCTAAACTTTGTTAAATCCAAGGATTTTCACTCCAGTTTGAAAATGGAAACTATTAGTGATTCCTTTTTGCCAGTGCAGTTCTAGATCTGGGTTATCCAAACACTTCAGAATAAGTTTACCCAAACCTGAGCTTGTTGACAAACATAAGCGACAAGTTTTTCTGTATAGTTACTGTGTCTCTATTTTTCTTTTGTTGTATGTCTATGCAAATTTGGCCCTATTAAAGCACTAAATAAAAAGATTCATGTCTTTTCCCTGAAGATTTTTAAATTTGTTTAGGTATGTTAATCAGCTTTTTTGCTAAACAGCCTCTAGAAAGGTTGTTTCTGTAATTAAAGTGATAAAGAGAGATGCTTAATAATTTAGCATATTTTTATTTATTGATCTACATGAGTAGATAAAATTTTAACATCTACAGTTCTATGTAGGGAGTTCATGAAATATTTAATGTCGCATATAGTGCCAGTAATTCTAGGCATCATTCTTTTGCCTCAGTTTTATTGAACTACTATTATACCACTATCACAAACAAAACAAGTTTCTGTTTTTCTCTTTGTTTGTGGCAAAATTACCTCAAGGTTTTTAATACAGATCCTTCCAGTTGAGGTAACTTTGTGAGTTTTCATCAACAAACCCAGACAGAGCTTCAGGATGAAGTGATCTGTGAAGTTATTCTTGGGGATGAGGTTCTGATTGCTAAAGTAAGGTGTAAACTCTGGGATCTCTCTCCCTTTAAAGCCTTAATTGAAACCACAGTGTTTAAATATGGACTGATATTTGTGTTTGGGACTAATTGCACTGATTTATATACGACTTCCATAGCATGTACTATGTTACACATCCCTTGTTCTCTTTCTCCTCCCTAACTGCCCTCTGCTGGTATCTCAGGAAAAATATTTTTTTCACTAAGACCTACACCAAAAGCAACATGCTGGGCTGAGAACTGTGGTCCTTTTATTTTCTCCTTTCATTTTTTTTCTTCTAAATTTTAGAAATACTGAAAGTGCAGTTTACAGGGAAGGAAAGGCTTATATACAGTTTTCAATCATAGTGAACATACTTGCTCAGGCCTAATATATGAAAAAGAAACCATAAAAGGAAATTTTTGCATTTACTCAGCAACTGCTGCAATTCACTGTTTGCAGCACGTAATGATGCAACTTGGACTGACTTCAGGAGTTTCATGTCTTTTGTGGAATGTGGCCTCGTTTCTAAATTTTCAATCTCAAGTATTTTGTAGAGCTCTACACATAAATAATTTCTGCCCTTTGCAGGAATAATATACTCTTTGCTCATTAGTGGCCTTTGGGGAGGTTGCTAGTCATGTATGTTTTACACAAGCAGTTTATTTCTTAGCATATGATCTCAGTGTGAATGCCACTTTCAAGAAGCTACATGAGGATTTGGAGTTAAGGAGACTATTTGCCTAAATGAAAAGAAAACAGTAGTGTCAGGAAACAGAGTTTATCTTCCATGTGTTTCAAGGGCTCTTGAAACTGAAGAAAAATCTGCAGTATCTTTAAGAGTGAGTAAATATATTTAAAATAATTAAGAACTAAGATTATTTTGAAATAGATTTTGAATAAAACGAAGATCAATTTGACAGGGTTTTACAAAACGATGTGGTTAAATAGATGGAATCATGCATTGAGTGCCTAGATAAGAATGAGGATGGCCCATTAAGAAAGGGAAGTTCCACAAATACCCAATGCAGTAAATGCTTTTGCAACTGATAATGCAGTAAAAGCATTTGAAAAAGTACATCTAACCTTGTATTTTTCAATGAATGAGTATTGATTTGACCATGCAAAAACTGATTCTCCTACTTGTTTGAGAATGCTTTTTATTAATCCAATGAAGAACTCTAAGTGTATGCACCAACATGACACTAGGTGTAGAAAAAAAATCAACTGGGTAAATGGGAGGCACTGGACATTTGTGTGTGGGGTAAACAATTAATAATAAACTTTAAATTCAGTGAAATTCTTAATTCCATTTTAGTGCCATCTATACTTTGCATAATACCTCAGGATTTGTTTGAGTCAGACTGAATTCAATGGGATTAGATAATAAGCTCTAGTGTCTTGCTGATTCAGAACAGAAGTTTTAATGCAAAGATAAATATTTAATGTAATTTAATGAGATTCTTAATAAGCACAAGCAAAAGAAAAGCTACTAACTGCAGAAATCAGATTTCAAAATGAGGAGCAGATTTGCAAGACCTGCCATGGGCTTCACCCACAATAACATCATTAAAACCTGCAATAATATAAAGTCCATTTAGGAAGTATTTCAGCCTTCAGCATTGAGTACAAGTAAAACATATATCCTTACAAACAAGCTATTTACAGTCCCATTCCAGTCCCTTTTTCCTTCGATAGAAACAGCAATCACTGCAGAATGAAAGATGAGCTACACTCATGGCTACTTGCTTGTATTCCAGCACCAGTAAAACAAATCATTAAAATCAAAGCACCAGCCATTTTAATAAACTGTGTGCACTGTTGTTATTGTGACTTATGGCTGTGCTCTGCACAGAGGGAAGATGTAAACAGCACAAAAGAGAAATCAATTTTTTTTACTGAATGGCTCTGTACTAGCACTAAGTATTGTACATACATAAGTACATTTAATACCTCTATGTTATAGGCATACAATATATTAATCTATACACAAGTAGAACTCCAGTTTTACGTATAAAGAGGTAGTTCAGGTCCTGACTTGCAGTCAGGACATGGCCAGACATTATGCTGGAACAAAAGGGGAAAGCAAATGTTCCCTGATTCCCCAGTTTAGCCATAGGCTTCCCTGGCTTCCAAAATGGTGTTGTTGCATGCCAAGCATTGTCCAGTTCTATGATACAAATTGAAAAGCTGTGGGGAAGAGCTGCCATGCAGAACAAGACACATTCAAAATTATTATATAACTTAAGAGAGCTTCATGGCTTTTATAAGATTTTAGTCACAGCTGCTTTATTTCAGCTGTTGAACGAGTGAGTTTGTCTTTGCTCATATCTGGGTATTCAACCAGCAAAGACACCTTCCACCTACCCTTTGAAAACAGCATTCTCTTGAAGGGGTCTCCACCAGCCTCCAAAACAAATGGATGGCCAAAACCATTGTTCAAACAGAATTGTTGAAGGTTAGAAGCCCTAAACCAGCACAGAGAATTTGGTTTAACCCCATCTGCCTTAAGTAAACTTGCTAACTCATTGTGCAAATCATGTGGAGGGAATACACACATATATAGTAGTGATTAAGTGATTTTTCAGGATCCTGGCTAGGCTGGTATTGCTGGTCATTAGAAACCATTTTATTTGACTTCTGATATGGAGAACTCAATACAGAAATTACTGAGGTAAAAAAATAAACATGAAATGATACAGAAGCAAATATTTTAATATTAAGCACTTCAATGCCCAATGATTTTTCATCATATTCACCTGTTTATGCTAAAAAAGGTGGAGTAGACTTGCACAATTTCAAGGTAGAATTATGCCAGTGGTGTAACTTTTAATATAAAAGAAAGCATCTGAAAATATTTAAAGAGAAACACATATTTCTCACTTATTACTTCATGATGTTGTTTTTAAAGATTCATGAGTCATTTATCTTAAAACAAATTCTTCCCCATGAAACTGTTTGCTTATTTTTAAGTTTTTAATGTGTTTCCCCCTTTCCAGTATTTCTAACTACATTTTAGAACCTAATTCTTTAAAACTAATGAATGTTTCTCCTTCCTTTACGATCCACTGCTGCTGTTGCTTAGCCACTGGTTATATCACCTACTTACTCTATCTTCTCTCTTATGAAAAACATTGTTATAGCCTGAAACAATTCCACCATATAGATAAAGTATTAAGTATTGTGTGCAGGTGAATAGCTCTTCTATTTCCCTTATCGTTATCAGACTGGCCTGTTCCTACAGGACTGCAGCAATTTGGCAATCAGGATAATAATCAGTGTCTCTCTCATTCTCTGAATATTGCTGATAAAAGACTGAATCTTATTCTTTCCCGCTTAACTATGCAAAACGGAACCACTCATTTAACTGTTTCAGGAATCTCTGAACCATATGGATAAAAGTGCTTTTGGATGAGCAGGGTTCATTCCACTGTACCTAGGGATGTGAGGCGACACTTAATTTGGAGCATTAATTGCTTACAGATGCGTCATGTTAGGCTGATATGTACAGAAACCTAGATTATGAGAAGATTTGGCTTGATTGATTGAACTAGCTAGAGTTTTTAAAAGAAAATTTTGCATTTTGAGTGTAGTCTCTCTATGTATTACTTGCCAATCCAATTCCTCCCAAAATACAAATAAATTTGAATGTTTCTAATGAAAGAAGTATTTTACTTAATAACCATATGGGTTTTTATTTTTACAATTTAAAAAAGCAGTCTGCTTATATAAGTAGCAAAAGTACTTAGAATTCTACAGCTCTGCTATTGGAATGCAAACAACAGATTTTACTTTAGTCATCTATTCTTTCATTTGATGCAAATACATTAATCCTGAGACCGAGTTAAAACCATTCTATTTTTCTTGGTTTGGATTGAAACCAGCCAGTTCTGCCTATTTAATTGATGGGTACAAACTATAAAACTTCATGTAAGAGCACTGTCACTGTGTGATCTCATATTCTAATCTTAATAAACACATGCCCCCAAGCAAATGATGACACTCTGGCTCCAAACGGCCCTTAGGTTCAGCAAGTCTGTTTCTTTTTACCTCTGGCTTGCCTTAATCTGGAAACAGATGTCCTGCTCCATTATCTGAAGCACAACAGGACTCACTGGTGCAGTTATGGATCTGTGCCACATTTCAGATTTTTACTGGATTTGTATTTTTTTTAAGTGTATATACAGAAGATTTGCTTTGTGGGTTATATTTGCTCAGACATACAAAGGCTGCAACTCAACCCAAAGAAGCTCTATACAGAACCTGTAGATCATTTTGTGGGAAGGCTTGCTCCTCCTAATTTATTTTCTTCTTTTGAAAATTTTAAGTTCTGTTTTCCAATTTACTGGATTCAAAATGTGCAAGCATAAAGAAAAGGTCCTCACTTGACATTTTGATCAGAAAGCACTGACCACATTGAATCGACTTGTCCATAGGAATATATTCATAGTGTCACAACTTGAGAACATGCACAGGTCAAACACATGCCCAAAATGTGACAACTTCATGGGGAAAAAACTGGCTTTTGTTCAGCCCTAGTTCATAGCTCACAGACCCTCAGTTGTGCTGATTAGCATCAATAGGCATTTTCTGCAGCACAATAGAACAGAATGATGCTGATGATTTCATTTAAAAAATAACTGGCCGTTTTTTTAGTACTGATTGAAATATACTTATTGAGAGAAAAATCCTGATTTGGAGTTAATATTTCCATATAGAAGGGACTGTGCCACTTAACTATTCAATTTTCAAAAAAAATACAACTTAAGTGATAAAATCAAAAATTCTGTGTGCATAAACCAGCCCTTTTTACTCCTTTCCCTATTTTTTGAAATTTATTAATACACTGAATTATTGCTAGTAATTATTAAATTACTGCATAATCACTGGGGAATTCTCAGCTCACTCACAATAAAATATTAATTTTCTCTGACTCATTGACTAAATCAGACCATCAAATTCTTACAGAACTCATATCAGAACAGTATTTTTGTCATTCTTTGAGAAGACATTTCATTACCATGCAAATGGAAGTGCCTCTGAGCTAGTTGGTATATGCTACATGTAACATGCAAACCATAGTCTGAAGTCACCAAAGCCAATTTATACAGAAAGTGTAACTCAAATTTGACTGAAAATACCATTGTTTTCTTGAGATCTGGTATTTACATATGGCAAAGTGGTGGGTGGGTATCTATCATATGTGCCACTATTGGAAAGAACAGCTTTGTAAGGATACTGTGTCTCACCACCAGAGAAAGAACATTTAAAGGAAATGCACTTGGTAATTAAATTAATATTTGGCAATTAATTTGATAGAAGCAGGCAGCCTATTTGAAAGCAACAGAAGTACATAAGGCAATCAAAGGATATTTGGTCCAATTACTTGCATTTGTTTATTTATTTAAAGGCACGTTGTGTACACACACTACCTTTCAACATTTGATTTAGAAGAGAGTGCAATGTTCAACAGACCAGGAGAACACTGAAAAAGACCATGGGTTTACTTCTAAAAATAGACATCATCAATAAGCAGTCTAGGAAACTACAAATTCAGTTTCATAATGTCTCAGGAGCACTCCTCAGCAGAACAGGACATAGATTCCCAAGTGTATCAGAAAGGATGCTGCCAAAATCTGCTAAACTGGCCCCAAGTTGTTAATCCTGAACACATGAAAAATCCACTCTAACATGTCATTTTAACATGCAAATAAATATAAACCTAAAATTTAACATACAAATCAGCCAAACAGCCAAAGCCTGTGACTTTCTTTATCATGAAACTAATCTAAACCCAGTGTCACTCTCAAGAGCAGGTTAAGGCAGACTAATCTTTCTGACGTGCAGTCATTCCTCGTGAGTGCCTAAACATGGAGCCTCTGCAGCCAGCTACAGGCAGTCATTAATTTCACACTGTGAAAACACTTTCTAAAGACAACTCTGTTACCAAACGTGGTTATTTACCTGTCATAGTCTTGGCAAATCTCCCCAACAGCTACCAAAGCTTTCAGGTACTCATTGGGCTGGTAGGGGTGGATGTAGTGCAGCGAGCAGCTGTTCCTGGGATCGCCGTTCGATGCAGTGAAATCTATAGCTACCTGCAAAGGGAGGGAAGTCAATGTGTTCAGAGCTCTTCTGAGCATAAATACACCTTCCTCGACTGTATATCCTTACCAGAAATAATCTGCCCCAGCAAAAAGACAGCAGCCTCACAGCAAAGGTAATTTTACAGTGTACTTAATCAAACTGGAACTAGGATTGTACTGGTAAATATATGTAGAAGCAAATGGCAGTTTATAAAATAAGAGATAATAAAACTAAAATGCCATCATTAGGTTTAAAAAATTACCTGCATTGCTATTCTATGGGGGAAATTATGTTCTGATACAAATGAATCAAATTAACTATCTCTAAGTTCTCGTACTTAATTAAATTATTCCAGCTCAGGTGATGTTCAGGACATAAAAGCTTTGCAGCAAAAACGTCCATTGAGAGTTACAAGTCCTACTAAAACTATAAATTAAAACTCAAATTAGGGACATTTCTACATCCTTACTGTGGCTGTAGTAGTAGTTATTGTTTGTCTGGTATTTTTTCTCTAACCATTAAATAATTAACCCTCCCAATTTCACAGTTGATAGCAACTTTAACATGAGCTGCAGGGTAAAAACAAAGCTTGAATCCAGCAAAGATTTTTTTTGTTGTTTTTTTTTGAAAAACCTTAGAGGAGATTGTGGGAAGTAGTCAATGCAAAAGCAAGTATTGAATCATCTTAAAATTAATTTCTCCCTTGTAAAATGCTCTTTCTATTTCTCTCTGAAGGTAGCTCTGGAATGCATCTCCCTTTGTTATGGATCAGAAAGTCCTCTGCTGAATTTGTGATGCTGCTTTATAGGAATTCCTAAAAGGAGCAACAAGAATCCCAAGGGTCTTACAGAGGGAACAAGGCCATTTATAAAATGTCCTTGTGTCCAATAACCTATTCCTCTAAAAATCCCATGAAACCTGAATATTCAATAGACAAATGCAGCAAGTTCAGATTTCAGTTTTACAGTGTTGCTGAAAGGTATGAAAGGATCTTGGTAAAGGCTGCGAGAAGAACTCTGAAGGCACAGCTTGCTTTTGCAAATGTTCAGCTTCCCCAGCTGCAGCCTCTGCTTGGCACAGGGAACACTGCTTTATGCAGCTTCAAAATGAAAATGAAACATGACATTTTCATACTTCCTTAAAAAAATTACACAGCCCTTCTGAAAGTTATTTTTTTGCTAAAAAGTTAAAGGGAAATATCATACTAGGTCAACCCAACATGGTTTTCCTCCACTGGTTGTGATTTTCCACCTCTTTCTTTTAGCTGAATAAACTAAGTAGGCTTGGAAATCCCTTCTTTGCCTTGATCATCTATGAACCCCTGGCACCTCACCACATCCAGTCAGGAGAGAGATGAGCTTTTTGGCTTGCAAATAAGAGTAAACTTTCACCTCTGCTTCCCACTCACTGTTCAGGCACCAAAGCGCTGAGTTTGTTTTCCACATAGATCTTTTTCCAAAAATGGTATCTGGATTTAACTTGAATAAATCAATGGAGAACCTCTCCTGACTTCACTTGTAAGGGCACATAACTGAGGAACACTACATGTATTTAACTGAGGAAGAAAGCAACACTAGCGGTTTGTGAAACCCGTTATAAATCCATGGATGCTTGTATGGACAAGATTAGTTTTGGGACAATTATTAGTAAAAAAATCTTATTCAAGGTATGCATATTTTGTTAAAAATAAGTATATTTTCTCTGATATTAATTCAACCTTAATTTGATTATAGAAGGTGCAAAAATGCCACTGTATGATAAGGAAACAAAGGGGATTACTGTAAAATTGTTAAAAGCAGGTGTTTTTACTGATAATCTCAAAACACTAAAACACATTAACAAGACTTTAGTGACACATAAAACAGAACTAGACAAGTCTTCCTTTATGGCTAACTGCTTTGGAAATGAAATCAAGAATATGGAGTAGGAATAAGGAGTGGGTTTCATAAGCTTGGAAAAAAGCCTGTGGCTAGTGTTTGGGAAAGCAAAAAAAAAACCTTCCTGGAACAAGCTTCCTTTTGGAAATGGTCCTTGCAGTAGAGGTCTGCTGATAAGTAAAAAAATATCCTAATTTCCTATGATGAAGAATTTATGAATATCTGTACTTGGATGCAGTGTGCTTGAATTTGATCCAAATCTCTGTTTGACTCCCACAGGGAGGACTTACAAGAGAGATGACCGCTGTAAATTGCCACGATTCCAAAATAACAGTGCAGAGCTCTGCTCCTTTAGCATTACCCAACAGGACTAAGGTCTTGTGCAAATACATTGGAGAAGGATTTGTAAAAATAAGTTAATATATGACAGAAGTTGTTAATATCACAACTGAGCTTATCTTTTGGGAAGTAAACTAGGAATCTTTCTTATAGTGAGTACATTTGATTTTTATCAGTGTATCTTTAAATGTATGTTCCATCGTAGCAGTCATCTTCTCTCAGCTAAATAAGAACATAATAGAGCAATAACTACACTCAATAGCAGCTTATTTTTTTCCCTCAGACTTGTAAAAGGGTGATTTTCACTACACTCAAAACATCCTACATAGCTGGGACCTCCTGCTAGGTCTGTCAGCAACAAATCACGGTATGCCCAATACCGTGACCTGCCTGAGACAGCATCTGTCCAATATATCTTTCTATTACCATTCTTTTTATGCATGTTACACATCCTTTCTGCTGTATTTCCTAAAGTGATGAAAATGTCTTTTGACTACAGACCCGTTTGCACTGCCAGCCTCTGAACATTTCTTCTGCAGCAGGGTACACTGTCTGATAAGAGATACAGTGTTTGGCAGTAAGCTGGGCATAAAAATAAAAGAGGGCTGTAATCAGCACTATTGATCTCTATAGATGAAAGCTTTGTAATAACTGGTGTTAAACCAAAGGAAAAGTTTACTTCCATTTTTCAGAGACATTCTTTCTAACTACAAACCATGTTTCTACAATCAAGGTAGAAAGTATCCCAAGAAGACACAGCATGATGTTACCCAGGCTTTCATTAGTGCCTTAAATTAGTGGGCACATCATACTACAGCTTTTTGTTAACAAATGTGTGCATAGCATCCCAGTTTCCTTCCCTCAGCAAGTGTTCTTTCAAATCTAAGTTGTATCATACTGCCTGTACACAGCATGAGCTCAACAAAAATGTCATTAATATCAGGACAACAACTACAACAATACACGTATCAGGAGAGTTTCAAACAATCCCAAATCCACTACAGTTAAAAAAAATGGAAATCTGGGGAAGTCCAAGGAATAGGCCTCCTCTGTTTCAGTGGTCTGCATTAATCAGAGTAGGACTATGTGAAGAGGAGATCGTGTGATGCAGGCAGAAAGCAAGGGAGAATGGAATATCTCCCCAGTGGCTGCACCCTTTTGTTTCAGTGACCACTGGAGAATTCATTTTGGAAAACAACAGCACATCTCACAACCAGCCTGTTCTGAGGACTGCTGGAAGAAGAGTGAAGGAAAATCTGTGGAGAGTCAATTTGTGACCATGTTTAGGTAGAACCACTACGCTCTGCATGCAGCTATAGGCACAGAGATGTCACAGGGGCTTACCCTGGGTGGTGCAGGTTGAAAATTGATAGCGATGAGCTTACACAATGGATTTACCATTAAGGGCAACAGTAATTCAGGGATCTCTGTGGTTGACAGTATAATGAATCTTCCATTTCTTTTATGTCCTCACTGCCCATCCTTGAAGATGAGCTTACTTAAGCTTTCTAGCACCCATTATTTTGTTTCATTTTAGTAAAGTGAAATACAGTAAAATATAGTAGAAACCACTATGCACTTTAACCCTTTGCCCTAGGACTTTAAAACTTGTGCTTTGCAGCCTATTAATAGGAAACCTGTAACAAGTAAATAAAAGGCAAGCAAATTGCCATAACCCCTCCTTGCACTAAGAACTTGCTCTTCCATTGGAAAACAGTTATGAAGAATCAGAGTTTGAAAAGCTGTAACTGAATATGTAACTCCCTAGATACTTTCTAATGGTGGCAGTGCTCCTGTTCTTGAGCTGGAGTTGTGGGAAATGCATATGAACTGGTCTTTGCATGTGCCTAACCACATGCCCTAATTAGAAAAGGCTTTCAAATATAACATGAAGGCATTAATGTCTTTCCGATAATGACCTTGAATACATTTGATAGTTGAGTTCTTCCAGTCATATTTTAGGGAGGAAATGTCAGAAAAGATAAATTAAAGGGCTTTCTAGTGACTGCCAAGTTTCAGATTTGAAGAAGAAATGTGCATTGCTGGTACGTGGGGGTAAAAGAAGAGGTAGCCAGGTAAGGCTCAGAGGTAATTACACAGTATGCTTTATATGAGAGAAGACAACTATAAAGATCTTTGTCCACTGCAGAAGGTATTTCCCTCAAAACCAAACCAGAGCCCTCAGTTCTGGGTGTTATCCGATGAGTTTGTGATGAGTATGGGCAAAGTCCAAGTTTAACACTTCAAAAAGCTGACCTGTACACAGGAAGACAATCCACTGCTGTCTATCGCTGCTGCTGGAACTTTCTGGTAGAATTAAAAAAAATCTTTCTTTTTTTGTCAAATCTTTCTGGAAAATGAAGGCTTGTCTGGAAAATGTGAAATGGAACATGTCAGTAGCATCCAGTGTCTGATACTTTATATGTGGGAGCAGAAGTAGGACAGGATGCTACAGGAAAAGATCTCCAGAGGAAGAATATTACCACTGTGCATTAGATTTTAGCCCTTTAGCTGGCATAAATTAGAAGTCACATAAACCAGATTGGAACTGAGCCAGAATCCATATTCCTATGCTATGGGAAAAATGGATATATCATATTACATTATATTAAGTATATTAATTTTTAGATACATGATATAAAAAAGATCAAACCCACACACCATTAAATGTTTCTAAATTTATTAACTGGAAATACAAAAAACTGTATTTCTGTTTATGAAGAGCACCTTTTACACCCTGTTCCTTGAACTGAATAGCTTCTGAGTACACTCTAAATTAAAACTGTGTCCCCCTGTAGTAGCATCTTACTTGGTAGCTATGGCTGAGAAATGAAACACCAGAATTTACCCCAGGCTGACAGAGAAAAGTCCCTGCCTGGATCTCTCCGTGTGTGACTTTCAGAATGGCACCATTTCAGGGGAAACTAGCAGAGGACTCATTCTGGAAAGGAAGACTGGCCCTTAATACATTTTGCAAGAAGAACTTAATAATTTACCAAGGAATAGCATGCAAGAATCATTTCTCTGAAAGTAATGAATTGGTATCTAATGGGATTCTCTTTCTTCAAAACAAGTTAGAGAAGTGAGACACTTACTGTAAACTGTATTTGGCAGCCTCCCATGATATAATCTAAGAAAGAATGCATCTTGTGTATCTGCAGACAAGAAAGCAAGACATTCAACTTAGCTGTGTACTGATATAACATAAGAGAACTGCCTGAAAAAATAAATGGGAAGGAGGAGAGAGACCAACCGAGAATAAGGTAAAGGAAGAATCATTAAATACAGTTTGAGCCAGAAACAAAACTATAAACAGAAAAAAATGTCAAAATTCTAAACCTAGGGAAAGGAAAATTCACACAAAAAGTAGAACCAACTTCCCAGTGGGAAGTCAGAGGAAATGTTGCTGTTTGTTTAGGAGGAACAACGTCAATTTTGTAGAAATAATGGAACTATTAAAAGGGATACACACAAAGTATCACAAAGTTGGTGAGTCTTTAGGTATTAGAGTTTAGTATTGCCTTTTCCATTGTACAAGAGCAGAGATAGGGCAAGAGAAATAAAAAGAGAGTTGAGGACAGTCAACTTACTTTTGAGATTCAAGTCTTTGCCTTTACTTTTTGTAGGGGATAGTTTCCATTGCTATTCTATAGGCAGTTCCACTTTGTTCCAAGCACCATTAAAATATATCACTGGGAGCTTAGTAAAGAAAGAGTCAAAGAGGAAAACATACACTTACCTTGCATTGGTTAAGGATGACAATGCCTGAGTTCTTGTAGTTCTTCTTCTTTGCTTTGTACTTGGGGTTAATGCATTCCCATTGTACCTGTGGGAAAAAAATAGCAGTCACTCTCTGCAGGAAAATTTTATGTATTCATTGAATAGTTAACAAAAACTGCACTGCCCAATTTCCACAGTTGACAAAGTCATAACACATAATGGTGCACAGAGAGGGAAAAAAAAAAAAACCCTGTTAACCATGCAGAGAATAGTTAATAGAAAAGGGCCCAGGGCAAACATCAGTCTTTGAACATATACATTGGATGTGGCACTAAGGGAGACATCCAGATTCATTTGTTGTCATCTTCCACTCTTGTAGTTTCAGGTGTCACATAAGCAAGATTGAGGGTCTTTTGAGATCATTTAAGAGGACAAAAAAAGAAGGAACTTAATACAAATGAAAATACTGGAGAGAGCAACCTGATGCATTGTATTAATTACAAAAGTGTTGCCAGAGTAAGTGAGTTTGTTATTAAACTCATGAGTAGAAAAACTCTGGTCAGCAATCATCTTGCCTTCTCCTTTAAGTCTGATAGCAAAATAAGAAGTTAAGAAAATCAGTAAAGTGTTCACAAAGATGCAGCTAACTAATGATACATTTGAAATTTATCCCTAAGAATAGATTAAAATCCCCTTTTCAATCCTTTTCATAGTTTTATTTACAAATTGTCAATTTTACAGCAAAACAGTCCTACCTTGTTACTGAAATACATCTCCTTGTTCTCATCATAACATCTCTCAAGTTCTTAATCATTTCCACTTGAAATGTTCTGCCTTCCTTTGGTTTCAGGCAGAGTGATAAGTCCAAGCTTTCAGACACTCACCTCTAATGTTTACAGTATTATTCATGCCTTTTACTGCAGGAGTAAAATGTACATTTGTACACACAAGTGTCTAGTGGCATTTGTATACACAGATTTTTATCTGTAACAAGCTGTTAATGTGGTTAATAACATGACTATTTCCCTTCAGGGAGCTGTTTTCAAGTGTGGAGGCAAAACATGTGATGCTGTGTAACAGAAAGAAATACAATTCCAAAAGGTACCAGAATGATCTATTATCTAAAAATCTCTATTATGACATTTTGAAGTGAAACATGTCTTAAGTATTACAATGTTTTGCCTACAATGAAAACCTGCCTGTGTTACAATACATTGTCTACAGTGAGGTACATATGTGATATATCTTAGCAGTGTCTGAGCAACAAAAACTATTTTTACTTTATGCTCAGCCCCAGAAATTTCACTGAGCTTCAAACCATTGTCTACCAGCAATTATTGGGATGTCTCTGAAGTATTCCAGACTTAGAGATTTTGTCAAACATCAAAAAAAAGGGAAGGCAAACCGTATGGCTTTGGAGCAATATGAGACCATTTCTGCACAGGGGAGGAGGGGTATCTTCATCACAGTGAAATGGAGAGAGGTGGCAGAGTGAAGAATAGGAGAAGACAAAAAAATTCTCCAACTGCAGGGAGCACATCTGCTTGCTCTCCCAGCTAGCCTACAGCTCAGTTATTTGTCTTGTGAAACTAATTTTCCAACTGAGAAGACAGGCAGATACAGGCCTTCATGTTCAGGGGAAATCCTCTGCAAATGTTTTTTCTCTGCTCAAGAGTAGCAGTCAGGCTCGAGAAATAAAAGCCCTTCTCTCCAAGCAAAGAGAGTGCTCTGTAACACAACACTGGAGTGCAATAAGCTCATATTTTGGTCTGAAAGTAAGGCAAAAGCACTGCCCACTCTCATCTTGATAGGTTGCTGTCAGGCAAAACAGTTTAACACAGAGTTAGTTGTCTCCAGACTTACTCAAAGCATTCCTACATAGAAATCGTGCTATCTGTATTTTATACATAAACTGTAATATATCAAATAGAAAGGAAAATAGGAGACGGGATTTGCATTCCTCCCTTTGACACTGAAATATACTGGAGAGGTACAATAGCTTTCCCCTGAATATCCAAGGTGAACCTCCTTAATTGTAGCATCCTCCAACATGAATATATTTTCAATGTGCATATCTAAACAAGGTCCAACCTATATGAAGTAATATACTATGCACATAGTTTCTTTCTTTAGGAAAAGGATTATTTAGGCCTGAAAAAAAATTTCCATGGTATTTTTATGGAAGAAGTTTACAATAAATAAGGATCAAATTGGCATAGAACATTACTTCAGGAGAGAAAAAAATATCTCAGGTTCCCTTTGCTAACTGTAAAATGCAATTATGAATTTTTACCTACTTTGCAAAGCACTTTGAGATGTATGGATAACAATTCTCAGTAACTACCTAAAGCCCATTTAACTAGGAATATTTAAATATTCTTGCACACAGAAGTGCAAGTCACTAACATTATTGGCTTATATGGATAATAAAGCAAAGGAAAGAACAGATTAGAAATTTTCCAGAATGTAGGAACAACTGTGCACTTATTAAATCTATTGATGATAGTATAACAAAGGGAAGGGAATAAGAGAGGAGAGAGAAGACATTTCCCAGTTCATAGGCTTAAAAAAGCCAATAAGACTGTTCTACATAAAGCTCAATCTTCACTTACCCACCAAGATCCAGTTCTGACCTTGGCAATTCTCGCAGTTCAAGCTAAAGATGTAGCAAGCATCATTTGAAGGAAATTCCCTACACAGGTCTTACTGTTTATCCAGCTTTTATAATGAGAACAGAGTTCAGAATACAGATCTAAGCAGGTAAGCTATAACTAGAAACAATTCTCAAATATTTTGCTTGCACCGTTGAGGCCAACCTCAATTTCCAGTCTGTTCCTACATTCCCAGTATTGATTTGGTATCTGACATTGTTTTTTATCGATCCATTTTTACTCTTAAATTAACTTTTCAGTTGAGAGGAAACTAATGCAATAGTCTGCAATCTGACACTAATGGTAAAAATTGTGAAGTTTGCATTTGTCATTCTGAAAGTCACTTAGCATTTCCTCCAAGTGCCTGACAGCTCTGGGCTGTGCAAGCTCTTTCCTATCAAACAACACAGAGAATCTGAAACAGAAAGCAACCTGGTTTTAAACCATCTACTGTTAATTTAAGTAATGTTGCAAATGTTGGTAATGGATCCTAAGACTATACTGTGCTGGCGTTTCTTTTATACACCTAAATTTAAACCACTGTGCGGGGAATTTCTGAACAAACTCCATTCAGCCATTCTTGACGAATAGGGCATCCAGAGGAGGCAACGAGGCTGGTGAGGGGCTTGGAACACAAAGCCTGTGAGGAATGGCTGAGGGAGCTGGGGTGTTTAGCCTGGAGGAGACTCAGAGGTGACCTTATCACTCTCTACAATCTCCTGAGAGGTGGTTATCTTCGAGGTGGGGCTTGATCTCTTTCTCCAGGCAGCAACTGACAGAACAAGAGGACGCAGTCTTAAGCTGTGTCAAGGGAAATATAGGTTGGATATTAGGAATTTTTTTTTCAGAGAAAGAATAATAAAGTATTGGAATGATCTGGATGAAGTGGAAATTAAAGCATTTCTTGTTTCCCCAGCCAAGCCCGCAGCCTGCCCTGTGCTTCTGGGGCTGTAGCAATGGTTGCCTCCTCACAGGGATCTGGCAGGTGCCTGGTGTGGCTGCACCCTCTGCTGAGGCCTCTGCTGCCCTGTCTGCTGATGGTGCAGACAGTCCTGGGTGAACTGGGCTGTCTCCTGATAAAACTGGAATTGTCCATAGGTGGCAATAACATCTTGGCCCATTTCCAAGACCTTAAAAGGTCTCACCCTGCAGAGTGAGACCTTTTAAGAGCTACCAGATGGAAAAGCCCTCCCTAATAACACCCTGAACTTGTGGGAATGTCAATGGAGATGAGAAGTACAGCAGGGTTTCTTCCTCCTCTTTCCTTCTGTGTGCTTTCCTTCTGTGGACATATGTGCAAATGCACACATGTCCATTTTTTATGTAATACAAGCACAGATTTTTCCCTTACATAACTCCTGTGCTGCATGGGGATCCAGGTGATTTCTCTGACTTCTTTCCTCTCAAATCCCTCTGGTTTTATTGCCTTGATTAAAAAAATCCAAAAAAGTGGGGTTTTTTTTCTCATTAATAGAGGATTTCTCCTTTCAATTATGATAAGCTTTAATAGTATTTATATTTATATAATCTCAAGCTTCTTCTTGTCCTGTTTAAATATGCTTGCTAGATTAATATTAGAACACCTTAAAAACTGCCCCTGTACACACATATTAAGAACATATATTATATGTATTCTTGGAAGAAATCCTAAGACACAATAAACTCAGAGTATTTATTAATATTTCACTTAAAAAGATAAAGACACGCTTCTTTTTACTGTCGTGGGGTTTTCTTGTGTCAAGACTATGGTGAAGGAGTAAATAATAAAGTTTGGAATGGTGTAAAGTGTTAATAGAAGATTTAGAAACCACAGAATTACATGTTGGAAAAGAGTTCTGAGATCATTGAGTCCAACTGTTAACCCAGCACCAGCAATTTCACCATTAAACCATGGCTCATGCAAGGGCTGCTTCAGATGTGCATTTGAACAAAAGGATGTCTTTGTGCTTTTTTTAATTGGTGGTCAGAATGAAAACAGGCTAGGTGTCAGAACATAACAGTCTATGACTGTAAGGTAATTTTTATGGAGCAGAAACACATAAAGTTATTATCCTGAGGTTGTTCATGATAAAAAGTCTTCTTAAAACAGAAGACCAGCAAGTTTTCCCAGAATTCAGTCCTCTCAGCCATGGAGAAGCACTTAACACTCTGAAGGAGTCGCAGTTCAAGATTTGTGAATCTCACCTAAGACATACCACATTCAGAAAAGAAATTCATAAACAACTTATGCCAATTCCGGTCAAAAACAAGTGATCTCATTCAGGTAAGGAATTTTTTCTTCTCTTCATACAGTACTGGTTCAACCACTCAGAAGATACCAGAGCTAGATGCACAGCATTTATCTAAATGATATCTGGTCTCAAAGAAGCATTTCTGAGAAATCTCGCAGCCAAGACAAGCCACTAAGCTCATCTGAGGCTGACACTCACAGGTTGGGATAATCAGTACATAGCCCAGGGATGGAGCAGTCTTAGAAGCTATATAAGCTCATATAGGTAAGCAGGTAACACATATCCATTCTGTCCACCTCAAATGGTTCTGTAGCAGTTAATTGATATATGGGCTACAAGACAAGAATATCTTTGCTTTTAGAGGGGGAGGTTGAAGAATGGGTCAGAATGCTCTGCGCTGTGTGCTTTCTGAAAGATGACTTATGTACAATTAAAAGGCATCTTCAACATCCTTGTCAGCTCCTCTAGAGATGAGGTGAGCTGTGAAATGGTGAGAAGCACTAGCAGTTCACAGATGCCACACAGTCCATCCTGCTCACCAGCACCAACTCCCACTGTCACTGCTTAATGCATTTATGGCCAATTGTGCTGCTGATTCCAACCAATACAGACATTGCTGATGGGCAGAGATGGACATCTGTGCCACTGGTGTAGCCTCCTTTAAAGCCACACAGATTTGCAGCTGAAGTTTAAACAAAGGTCCTGGATCCCCTACCAATGATGAATGTTCCTTCCAATTCTCCCCAGTTTCCTGGGAAAGTGAAAAACCCTGGCTGCCAATCACTAGGGTGTTTTGATTATCTTTTGACGGAACTATAGCAATGTACTGTAGCTGGCTGTAAAGTCTACTGCACAAAAGAAAATATAACCAGAACAAGAAGCTTCACTGCATCTCCTAGCAACTCAAATAGGGACGTCAGACCTCAGCTCTGCTCTTTATTATGGCTTCCATAGCATCTGAGATGGAGTTCCAGGCTTTGGACCTCATCTTCAACACTCAACACATGTGAAAGGATGTTAACACCAGGGGCTGGAGGATTTCGTTTTATTCCTCTGACTGAAAGGACTACTACATGGAAAACAATATTTTCTGGTCTGAAGCTATGAAAGGGTCTCTTCTAGGTACAAAGAACTATGTTTAACCTACTCTTCTCCCCACCCACATATAATTACCTTTCTCTGACATGGCCTTCCTTATCACAAATAGCTAGCAACACATCTACTTGAAGGCAAAGCACTCTCCTTCTCTATAATTTCCTCAAGGTTCACCTATAACCTCTTTATTCAAAGTAAACACTCCATTGCACATGCTTTTTCTTTAGGGAGGCTAAAACTAAAGAAAAGAACTGACAACTGCTAATCACGTTACTTAACGTTACACAAAGGATGGTGATATAAAGTATGCACTAAGATGTTTTTATGGGGTCTACAGACAATGGCATATATTGCCTTTAGCAGCAGTAATTCCTTCTGCAGAATAGAGAAAAATGAGATAGGATGAGGGAGGGACAGGGAGAGAGTGAAAGGGAAAGGCAGATTGCATTGTGGCTCCATCCAAGTGAGTAGCTTCCCACGCAATCCACCTCTCCTGTACAACATGTGATTACAGCATTGCTTTCCATAAGTACATCATCTCCACCAGGACCTGCTCAAACTTCTACTGCTTGTTCTTGTCTATCATGCTATTAGTGCTCACCAAACCCTGATTTCGCCAGGGGCAAGAGCCATCTAGCATGGGCATTTATATTTTTGGATCACCATTTATCAGTCACTTAAATGACTAATACT
Source organism: Prinia subflava (assembly GCF_021018805.1). Taxonomy (NCBI): domain Eukaryota; kingdom Metazoa; phylum Chordata; class Aves; order Passeriformes; family Cisticolidae; genus Prinia; species Prinia subflava. The sequence goes on along the minus strand of NC_086247.1, from coordinate 110,686,887 downwards.
TTCTATGTTATACACTCAGTCATGCTTTCCTCTAGAACAGGCTACAAAACAAGAATTAGGAAAAAAAAAAGAAAGGAAACTGATTCCCACCTTGGTGGTAACTGAGAATTAGTTATACCAATGGCAGGGGTTTGCAGGTGCAAGCCCACAGAATAACTTCACAGTTATAACAGAATGAGAGGAACAAGGAAGAAAAAAAGGCATAATTCCTAGGGTGTGTGGAGGAAGATTGCAGGTAAAAGGTTACAGGTAAAAGACAACCTGCAGAATGGGAAATGGGGGACCCATAGCAAGAGTAAGATTCAGACACTCAAATCATAGGGCAAAATTAAAACATTTCTGGACAGCACTCTGATACTGCAGTGACAACCTAGAACAAGAACTGACAAATGGCTGTATTAATTTCTTATGCCTCTGAAAGAGTAATCATCCTTTTTGCTAGCTGAGAATGGGAAAAAAGCATACTATTTCTCCATCATAATAAAGAATACACAGTTTATCCTGCAGAGCCATTCCTGGCATTCTGGACTGCAAGGCTCTTGTCTTGGCCAACAAGCTGTCACCTGGGAAAGACCATGGTGTGGTTTTAAGACATTTACATTGAAAATACACACCCTTTACCACTCTCACACAGTCCCTTCCTGAGCCACAGGTACTCGTGTAAAATTCAGTGTTGTCACATCACTGGCCTTGTTAATGTTATTCATTCTGGGATTTATTTACCTCTTTATTTCCACTCAAATTTTGTTTGATAGAAGTTTTGATCCTCTGGCTTGATTTGAGAGAGCTAACAGGGTTTCGTTTACACTCAGGTTGTGTTCAGAAGTTATTTATAATGGACTAACAGATGACTGATACATATCAGCAGTATTTTACACACATGAGCAGCATTTGCCAAACTTTAGTGTATTTTAAGAACTTCAACAGAAAACATCTAGAAGAGCCATAAATGTTTCTTGACCTATGGCATAGACTGACTGCTTAACTTTTATCAAACACCTTCTGACTCTATGTTAGATTTTTACTAACACATTATAAACAGAACCTTAATATAAAACTCTGATGAAGCTTGTTAGGCATTTGTGTTTGGGACTGAGATTGCAACAACAATGTAATGATGAATACAAATTATATGCAGTATTAATGTTTTTAACTCCTCCTCAGAGAATTTATCAAAACTAACACCTTTAGAAGTAAGTAATAATAGAAAATGACAATTTCTGGAATTAGATATGCCAAATCACTTATCACATTAAGTAATTACTATCAACTGCAATATGAAAAGATCAGGCTGACATAAAGAAGTGAAATTATTGATAAGCTAACAATTTCCTTTTCCCTTAGGATTGTAAATCATGAAATATTTAGAAAACCAATTAGTTTCATCATGATGGGTTCTAGTTAAAGGTGGCGGCAATGAATGCAGCACATGAGAAATGGAGAAAGACAGGGAAACATCCTCACCCAATTTAGACCAGCAGGGAAATGCTTAGAGTAGCCAGAATGGGCATCTGCTTTGCAGCACAGCACCTCATGGAAACCATGTGCTTGGGCTCACACAAGGAAATAAATCTTAGCAGAGAGAAATGCCTGTGGAATGGGAACTGCTTTATGACAGGATTGTCTGGGGAACACTGCCCTACATAGATTACACACTGAGATTGCTCAGGTGGTTTCCACTTACCTGTCTTCCCTCCATAGCTCCTCGCATTTCCTTGAAAGTCGAGCTAAATTCTCCAATGAAGTCATGCTTTCCATTGGAATCCCAGTCCCAAACTATGCACTGGGAAGACAAAGGGAGAAAGAACAAACCAGCACATTTTTCTTCAGACAGAAAAGAAATTCTATTGAAAAACACTACAGGAGAAATTATGATATACACTGGGTAGAATGTTTTATCTGAAACAAAGTCACAAGACATATTAAAACCCTATTCTTGTTCTGATCAAAATAAAATGGAAAGTGGAATCAACACAGCTTGCTGCTGATAGTTCTGTGTGACAGAGTTTGCCTAATGAAGCAAGTCATGTATTTCAGAAGGAAAAGTTTTCTTGTTTGCATCATTTTACTAGGTATGAAAATACAGGGTCATGCGTATTTGTATATTCATGGTCAAATGGTGTCCTGACTTACCTTGTTGATGTGCTTTACAAATATAAATTAATATTCAAAACCCTGTTTGCCTTGGGCAAACATTACATTTCTCATTTTTACAGTCAGTGAAGGTGAGACAATAGTTACAGACATAATTTTTTGAAATGGGTTTGAAATTATACACATCAGTGTTTGGTGCCCATATCTTGGCTGTTTCCCACTGTTGCTCAACAGTGATTATTCAAACCAAACCTCAGTGGTAGTCTTGCCTAAATTCATGCATAAAGATGAGTATCTCAACGAATTTGAGCTTAGAGAATTTTATTTTTCAGATTTTGCTACATACAGCTCAGCTAGCCAAGACTGAAACACATAGCAATAACTAAATGCTTTGCTGAATTGTAATTTTAAAACTGCTCCAAAGAAAACAAAGGGCCTCACAGCTTTGAAGAACAAAATCCCAAATTCAGCCTCATGCTCTCTCTAGATAAAGGCCACATACATTGACTGAATCAGGAGGTCTTTACTGAAAATCTCCTGCTAAAAAATATCTTTTAGTGTTTTTTAAAAGCAGAAATGGGTCAAAGCCATCTGCCCTGTCATGAGGAGTGCACTGCTGTATTACTCTCAGATGGTTCTGAGGGCAACAGCAGTGGGTTTTATCTGGCTTCTTGGTCTCAAGTACTTTTGACCCAGCCCTGGTGGTCAGACAACACAGGAGGAAGAGCCAGGTTTGCTCCTCAAAGACTCCTCAAGCTGTTTGAAGTTTGCTTGGTCCAAAGGGGCACTGAGTTCACTCAGAAGGAAACTGAAATCATTGGATATCCACTGGATTTAGAGTTTTAAATATTTCCAAAGAAAGCACTTTATTAAAACATACCTTCCTGTCCACCAGTTACGTTTTCTAACCAGCCCAAATAAATACAGTCAAAGCTGGCAGGTGGAAAATCCCTTTTCAGAGTGCTGGAAAGACCTTAGAAAGCTTGAGATTTCGACCATAGTATCACCTCCTATTTTACTTTTTCTTTTTTTTTTTTTTTTTTTTAATGCAGGAATCCCAGACTAGAGGAAGACCTCCATATCAAAATGTGAAAACATTTTGGTCCAATACTTGGAGATACTTTTTGGGCAGCTTTGACATTGGGGTAATAGGTAGAGGGAGAAAAGGGGCAGTTCCTGCATGTGTTTGTTTACAGGCTACATTTCATACAAGAGTCATCTAATGACAGTGGGTTTCTGATTCTGATGGTGCTAATACTGCCTGGAAAAAAACTAGGCACAGTATTTTCAACACTAACAGTCCTGTCTTTTGGATGAAATCTTCCCTAAAAATTATTCCCTGTTTCTTATCAACAGAAATTTTTAGATGAGCTGGTAACAAGAAAAAATATCCAAGAAAAACTAATTTAATTTACAAAAAAACTTGTAACCAATTTTGTTTCATAGAGCTTGAAAAAATTAATTTTATTTTCTTCTGTGGAATTTCCTGCTAATATAAAATGCTTTTTATTAATTGAAATTACTTTATAAATATTTAATAAAAAATGGATTTCACAGGTGAAGCATGACCTAATTTTTTTTTCTAAAATGGTAGCAAAAACTATTTAAGATCTAAGAAGTAATACTAAATAAAAAGATTTGTCCAAATGCCATAGCAGAACTGTGATAAATGTGCAAAAAGTACAGTTTAGTAATGCTGGAAACTTTGAAAACAATGTTTTTGAAAAAGTTACTGTTTCACAAAGAAAAAGAAAAAAAAAAAACAGAACCCTTATTATGAAATTATCCAACCAGATTTCCTTTTCAGGTTCAGTCTTTAAACTCCATTGGAGCACAAATACAAGAACAGACCCAAGGCTATCAGAGTTCTCCAGGAAAAGCTACTTTGAATAATTTCTATTAGGATACCAACTCTAACAAAGAGGGAAAAGCTCTGAGTGCTTATTTGTGGTTAGAACTTTGAGTGGAGATGAGCAAGGTTAAATTACATATAAAATATCCACTCAACAGGGATCCAACCGCTTTTTCTTTCAAGCTGGAGGTTTTCTAACTTTATTTTTCAGAAAGCCAGATGGTACTTTAATCTTCATATTAGCTTCATGGAAAAGGCAAACAATTACAGTATTATCTAAGTGCCATTTGTTCAATTACAGCTAAGGGAGAAAGGGGATTCCTGCACGTACATCCATCATGACTTCTTTTTTTTTCCCTGAGTTTCACATCTGGCCATAGAAACTAATTGTTACTGTCTGAAAAACATGTTGAACACAGTAATGATCCTGCATTTCAAATGTATGTGAAAAGCATTTCTGAAACATAGAAATAATGTGGTCCAGACATTTTTATAAAAACCCACTCAGACAGATCAAATAAGCATGGAAGGATTTTGCAAATAATCCATAACCCATAATCAGGTAAAGACCACAGATGATAATCAAAGTATTACTTTCCTATGAAAGACTTTAAAGGGTTTTTTGGTCTCTATTTAAATCAAATTCTCCACAATGTAAATCATACTTTATCTTTAGGCAAACCTTAATGTGTTATTTGGTCTCTACTCTTAGAGATTGCTTAAGTAAATGATTAACAGTATACCTACACTCTATTAAAAGTCTCATTAATTTATAGAGGCTTTCCATACACTTAATTTGAATGGTGGTAAATCAGTATTCAGATAACTGAAAGAATTCAGCCTCCTACCTACTGCTGACAAGCTCAAATACAGGGAATAAAAACCTCTGCTAATCCTGCGTGGTGATGGAATAGCACTGACTGGAATGATTGAGAACATCTTTTGCCCCTGTGTGATCTTATCTTCCTCCTCAAACACCTGCTGAGCGCAGGGAGAGGGAACACTGTGCTATCCCCAGAAGAGCTAACCAGTAGGTTCAGTTAAAATGACATCAGAGCATCCCTTCTGGGTATCCACATCTTCATTCCTTCAGCTTCTCTTGTCAATAGCGCAAAATCAAAGATTTCTTTCCAGGCTGAAACTGAACCTTTCAGTGGAGAAAGGTCCATTTTAAAAAGAAAAGGATATCTCAGGTGGATGCTGCTGGAAATTTTTCCCTGGTTTAATTTCAGTTTTTTCACCAAGATTAGATTTTGCCAGTACTCTCACTACAAAGGGCATTCTCTAAAGATTGCATTGGCACTGGAGCTACAACAGCACAGGCTTCTCTGGCTGATTTTCTTAATGCTTCCAGAAGACGACAGCCAGATTAATGTTGCTACCTCTGCATGAGCAAGAACTCACTTGCATGATTTCTGATTTTATTGAGACTTTTTCCAGGTCTCAATACTAGAGCCAAAAAAATTCCAGTACAATTATCATAAAGTAATTCTTCCCATAGTCATAATCCTGGCTAGCTTTAACCACAAGAACTAAGTAAGAGAAAAGACTGGCTACTGTAAGCGTGTGTTTGTGTATGGGTGTCTGCAGATACTTAGGTTATTTTCCCTATACAGCTTCTGAGAAATGCTTAAAGTGATTTGTCCCCATTAAATTTTTACTATGAGAGAACTATTATATACAGCACCGTTGGGTATGGGTAATGGAGAAATGTGGAACTTAACCATGCAATTTATGAACAAGCCCAAAACATGCTCTGAAGGTGAGTTTCTAAAAGACTGGCAGTGAATGTCCTGACTAAATCCTATCAGGAGGCAGCTGACAGCCAGACTGTGGAAATGTAGTTCTTGAAAATAATCCATTCAAGTTTCCCTCAGCTAGCTAGACACTGCAGATTACAGCATGCACAAAGCCACTAAAAAATTGAAAATTCCCAGTCTTGCCAGCCTGAGTTTCTCCAGCTCTGTGTGTGTATATGCTCAAAGTCCCATTATGAAGAGTTAGCATGGCTTGTGCTGGTACTACTTGCCACTGCGTTGGAGAGCAACAGCATTAGACAGCCCTCCTGACAACCTAAGAGCTTATTTAACTTAAAACACTCGAATAACTTGTGACCAAAAGATATTGGCTTGGGTGGAAGAGCAAACCAAATCCTTGGCCCACTCTCCAGCTGCTCCATGCCAGCAGAAGTGCCAGACAGACAGAAATGCAGCAGCCTCAAGCAGTCATAGTCAAGTCCCTTGAATAGGAGGCTCCCTACCCTGATCTGGCTCTGATCCAGGTGAGATTCTAGTTCATATGTGGCATCAAAAAGGAGATTTTTCTCTGTGATTTTACTTCAGTATGTATCCCCTGACACTCAGTAGAGGCGTGGAAGGGATACCTTTCAAGGAAGACAACTTTCTTTATCCATTAATTGTCTGTTTCCCCTAGCTACATTTTAGGGTAACAGTACTGAACAAAATGGCTAAATTTCTGAACAGAAGCTGTCTTGGATGGTTCTTCCTTGCATTCTTGTGAAACAAGGTATGTTGTGGCTAGGCAAGAAGGAAAATGCCCATTGTTGGATTTGAATGGAACAAATTACAGCACAGTCAATCATAAAATTTTTACCAATTAAATCTAAACTAACACCTCAATAATTTTTATCCGTAGAGTTTATATGACACTATGTCTCAAAGAAATGAGGTCTTAAGACAACATCAGTGACCTGCTCTACTTCTTGTAGCCCTCAGAACTGCAGGTGGTATGAGCTGGCAAAAGGCTACAAACAAATGCTTCTTTGGTTTAGCCTCTAGGATGAGTGAAAACTTTAAAAAACCAACCCTAAAAAAACAAACCAAAACCCCACCATACACACAACCCCAACCCTTCCCCCAAATCCCCACCCCCCCAACCCACTACGAGACAGAGAAGATAAAAAAATCTCAGAAAAAAATTTACTTGATTATCAAAGTGATCTTTCTGGAACAGTCCATCCCTCATCAGAGTTGTTACTACTTGATATCGAAGCAAATATCCTACTGTACCTTCCCTAATTATCCATACCCAACCTGGAATACTTAAAAAAATGTCTTTTTGTAAGAAGACCTTTACCCACTATCTACCCATTCTCCCCACCTGGGTATCAGAAAAACCATGTAAAACCTTCAACATAAAAGCAAACACTTCAAGTTATCCTGTTTCTCTAGTTATGATGTTCCAAAGCCAAACTCTACATTATAAACATCACAGTACAGAAATTTGGTCTTTTCTGATGTATATGAAATACTCCACTCTTTTTTCCATCCAAGTTGGTCATCACCGTTTTATCTTTTCAGTAGTTGTGTTTCTCTAGAAAGTGAAAATGAACTTTTTAAGTCTCATTTCCAATTTCCTCTGAAGCTGGCCTCCAGTGGGAATAGAGTAAAGCAGCTGAAATGAACCAATGTTTCTTGCAAGTCTCTCACTAGTTGAACTAAAGCCTTCTTCAGAGCACTGTAGATAAAATATTTTAACTTTTTCTTCTCAGAGAGTTTAGCTCAATTCTTCAAACTAAAGTCCTCAAACCCCCCTGAACTAATGGAGGAAAAAAGAGTTCATACATTATGCTGTTAGAATACGTGCAGCTTCTATGAAGCAGAAGTAGAAGAAAGTTTCAAAGTTTTATTCTTGACTACAGAGCCACATTTTTTTTTGAAAACCACATCTTCTGTTCTTCTGAACTGGAATGGACTGACACCAGTCCAGTCCACCAGCACAGATGTGTTTGCTCCTTAAACATGGCTCCTTTGCAGGCAATGAGTCTTTTCATACCATCTTCAACAAGTGCCAGGATTTCATTAACACACACACAGATGGTTGTAACTGATATGTTAAAAGTTTCTAGTGTTCTACTGGACTCAGGTCCTCTGTCTGTTGAAGGACACTTGAGATACAAACTCATTGATAGCTTCTTTTTGGTTAATGTCAAGAGATTCTGCATTGCCTTTGACATGCTGCAGTAATTATAGGAGCCAAGAAAGACCCAAAACACAAAGAAAATAATCTGCCTGTGTATATAAACACATGGGAAACTTGATTTTAAAATTATTTGCCTGTAGAGAAGAGTGAGGGGAAGGAGAATTCTTATTTTTCTACAAAATGAAGCAGGTACTCTGACTCAAAATCAAAGTGAATGAGTAATTTTTGTTGACAGCTGTGATACGACAGCTGCCTGAGTCTACTTCAGTTCTTGGAAAGTGAAAACAGAGATTGTTTACAGAACCACTTTCACTGAACCAGTCTCCCTACACCAGCACCAGAGGTTTAAGTACATCAGCAGTGGCTCAGCAATGACGGAAATCCTCACAGTTGGATGTTGCCCTTTCTTGACAGCTCACAGCACGTAGGAATCATTGGGGTCATTTCAAAACCAATTACTTAAAACCATTCAGGGTCATTTCAAAACCAATTACTTAAAACCAGAGCTCGTTGATTATCCTTATCTGTATTACAAGGGTGCCTAGGAGCCTCAAACACAGATCTTTCAGTGCTGACTAATGAAGCCCACGGATATTTCTCTGAAACAGAGAAACATGCTACAATAAGTTAGAATTATGTGAAGGAGAACTTACAACTGGATTTTCAATGACTCTCTAGTTTTTCATCGTGAAAACATAAATAAGCTTCTACTTAACAGTCACAGCTAGGTTTATGCAACAATATCCTCTGTATATATACAGGCAATCATACAGTTACTAAACAGGTTCAGCATGAACACAAATGCATGCACACTTCCATTTCTGCAGATGAGACCTGACATACAGATCTATGTAGTTGTATTACACCTTCTTTATATTAAAGGACTCCATGTTAATAACATTTTTTGGATATGTGTATATTTCCCAGCCAAAAAACCCCTAGCAACTTACTATGCAACACAGAAATTAGGCAAGTGTTTTAGTGTCCTGCTTGCAGTCATGAAGATTTAGTTGCTCAACCATTAAGAGAGCAGGCTGGAGCATTTTTAAAGTAAGTATAAAATGGTGACTTTCCATGTCAATCAATGAGATTTAAGTTTCTGAGACTGTCTTTGGCCTTGTAGTCCACAACATAATGTGCAACATTTTTTCAAGTACAATAAACCAATACCAAAGTACAATAAGAACAAAAACTTCAGCAAATACTCCCCTTAGGCTCCTGTTGTGAGATTATCAATATGCTTTCAGTAGTTTTCTCCACAAATATCCCTTCTTGTAGTTCAGAATCTGTTCTGTCCTTATGCAAAAGGATATTTCTAAACTTTTGTGAGAGATTATAAACTAGTGCACTGACCCAGCAGTGCCTCCTCCTATTAGATGTATCTGGGATCTCTGCTCATCCAAGTTACCAACAATTCTCTACATAGCAAAAAAAAAAGGGCATTACTCATTGGCAGGCCTCTCTGGGTTACCTTTTGGAGAAGCTGCAAGCACAGTAGGGAAATTTACCATAATTCATGGCTGAGTATCTAAAAGCTCTCAGACAGAACAAGATTCTATCCAGTTCCCAATATCTACTTTCTGTTCCTAAAAAAAGCTCGTTAGCTTTATCTTGCCCTCTGAAAAGCAACAGATAAAAATCAGCCATTGCCTTGTATGTCAAGCAGGAAAGGAAGATGATAATATTGGACAGAAAGAGTACAAAATGCTCTTCCACACCACGGCAGCATCAACCTGTCCCAAAACCCCAATTTTAATACTGATGAGTGTTTACAGAAAGTATCTGATTACACTGTTTGTTCTGTTGTCAATCAGTGGGGGAGTTAATGACACATCTGTTGGATATCATTCCAAAAGAATGACCTGGCAAACAGGTTCAATGGCCCTGAACTGGCCAGTGGATAATAACACAGGGGAGGTGGGTCTCCCCAATTATGGGTAAGTTCTAAAATGAAGACAAGCAGAGATTTCAAACATAGAAAGTTTTTAGTATAAAGTGGACAAGAAATCAATTGAGAAACACAAAGCAATTCTAAATGTTTTTTAAAGTAATATTCTAGACCCTGTTTCCTATGGAAAATCAAGAGATATAGGTAGAGACAAAGCAGAGGCCATTGTAACAGAAATGGCTAAAGTTAACCTGAGGGGTCAATATGAAAGGTTAAATCTAAGCTTAATTTAAGGGTAAAGGTCTGAAAATAAAGAGCACAGTTCTTTATTTCATAGTCACATATTTGATTTTTTAAATACTTGTGAAATTCCTACTGAATATGTTGCACTTCTTTTAGCAGTCATCTCCAAGTACAAATGGCCTCATTTCTGGGGTGAGGTTTTTGTTCGTTTTATTTGCTTTTTGTTTGTTTTTCTCATGTTCTGAGCTTCAGTTAGTGCTTTCACACAGATGCACTGATGCTTCAAGGTGAGCCCTCCATACAACATCTTGCAGTAAGTGCACAGAACACATAATTAAAAACAAAACCACCAGCCTTTTTCAGCACTGTTATAGTTTTCTGTCCAGAGTTTTATTTTATTTCCTATGCTGTGTTTAGTGTTGAATTCGTCTCCCGTATGGACACTGAAAGCATCTCCATGAAGAATGTAAATCCCTGCAATGCCACAAGCACCTGAGGCAACTTATTATTGAAGATTTCTGGTAAAGAGTTAAATTAAGATCAGGACATGGTGTCTGGTGATCTTCCCAAATACATAATGTATCACCTAAAGATCAGATATTTTCCTGTTTCTTGGAAGCTCATGAACATGCCAAAACTGTGAAATGGCAACACTTGACAAATGTAATATTTTTTATGTACCTCCTGATATTTTTGAGGGATTTTTGTACACATTTAATAACCTGGTTTCTGATTTTTGTTCTTGTACTAAGTAGAAAATAACACTTTAACGGAATACACTAGAATACCTGTTTAAATCTATGCACACTTCCTTTCCCATTTGTATTCCCCTTGCATCCATTCAAGTGTTTAATAAGTGTTCTCCATAATTACGAGTTCTTAGTAGCTGCTCTGTATTTTCCAGGTTTATCTCTTTCCACAACAATGGATGTGACACTTGGTGTTAACAAGCAAGTTTTATGGTGAGGTAGGAACATGAGGATGAGCTTCCTGGGAAAGCTGGCACAGGAGCAGAGAGCTCTTGTGTTTGCCTATCAGGTTTGTTTCCAACATCTCAGGAAGAATCAGGGTGAAAACTTCAAGTGCTCAGCGTCCTGGTTACCCCGGATGATTGGCAAACCTGAGGGTATGGCCATAAATGGATACAGCAGTCGCTTCCCTAAGAATATTTTATAAGGATAGAGGCAAGGAAAGAAAGGAGAAAAACAGTGGCAGAAAATTTGCTGTGGAAGATAGAGCCAATGAGGCTTCCACATGGGTGAAATGATCTAGAAATCAGATGAAAGCTTAAGCCTGATGAGGTAATTGAGTGCTTTGCTGTAGTATCTAGGGAGGCCAGATTCTTCCCCTATGAATAAGATGAAACACTGTGAAATATACCCGTCTATTAAAATGTTACATATTATAATTCTATATTAATGAAAGAATATAGAATTAATTTATCAAACATGGTGTATATATATATAATACATATTATATACACATAATATATATATTCAGTAATACACATTCTAGAATATATATGTCTTCCAAATCAACAATTAAAATAGTATTTTAATCTTGCTTTATATGGGTCCTTCTCTGCTTTTTATCAAGGAAACATGATGGTGTGTAAACTCATACGGAAACTCAGATACATACACTGGAACTAAAAGAAGGAATCTGACAGTCAGCTTTCTGAGAGAGTAAAAATCCTGCTAAGACACAAATAGTCTGCTGCACACAGAGTGCTCCAGAAAGTAATTGCCTTAAATCACTATTGTGATTTTCTTTTGCCAAATATACAAAGCAAAGCATACGCAAACAGTAATTAATTTGATTAATTCTGTCTCCCTTCCTCTTCTGAACCATCCAGAAACAGATGATGATTTTTGTGAAATTATATATTTATTGTGAAGAGTTTCTGTGCTTATCCTGCTTCTCACTCAAAAGCAATATGTTGTGACTTAAGTGAAGGTTTGAAGTTTGGTACTAAACAACCTCAACAAAATTCTGTTATATTCACAACACAGGAAAATGAAGAGCCCAAAGTGCCCCAGAATCACTGATGAGAAGCCCAGCACTAAGATTATCAGGAAGGAAATATCATTCAGATTCTGTTTCTCGGCATGTTTTCCACTGACAATAAGAGGTGATGTTGTTTAATACCAGGTTTATTTTTGGGATTTCTCTATTTCCATTGCATTTTCAGATTTCTAACAGTTACTTGGCAGTTTTGAAAATAAACCTGTATCCAACCACCTTTCATTCCTTCAGAATAAGCAAACAAAGAAAGTGACACACAGCTATCATCAGTGGCATCTGAACTAGGTGACAGAGATATACCTTCATCCTAGAGACAAGATTTTGGCAAAAGATACTAGTGAAGAAAGACAGTGACTTTATTTGGGTGAATCCTTAGGTAACAGGGTTACGGGGTGGGCTTTTCAGTACAAGGAAAACCCTCTACACATAGGATGGGATCGCAGCTTGCTGCAAAAATTTTCTGCTGCAACTCCAAGTGCTGCTGCTGCATCTGTGATGTGCCAGAGTACTTTTTTTCAAAGGACAGGAGAGCTGACCCTGTTTCCTGGCCTGATTCCAGCACAAGCAATTAAATTTCTGCCGTCTCAACAACCCCTGCAGTTCAGGCTGGCACAGAGTGATTTGCTGCTTCCCGCCCCAAAGTGCTGCAGAGCATTTATGCCAGCTCGTGAGGAGGGGCCAGAGTCAATTCCGGACTCGGCGGCCCAACAGCAGCGCGTGAAGCCTTGCTCATGTGAGAGACTTTGCAATTGCTGTGTTGAAAGCAACCAAGATCATCACTGCTTGTCCTTCCACCATCATCTCACAGCAGCTGAAGAAAATCTAGCTCCTCTTTGTTATTGAAAATGACTAAGTATTGAAGACCAACTTAAAATACATAGAAAACTTCCATGGCATAACAGCATAGAAAGATAAAATGAAAACATTTGTACCTATCACCCATATTAAGTTTCCTCCTCTGTGTTTCAAATCTGTTCCCAGGGTGTCCAGGAGCAATGAGAATAAATGAAAGAAAATGTCTGATTCTGTGAGAAATTCCTGTAAAGATACACCCCATACATTTCAGTATGCTTGGTCTCAAGTTACAACTACCCACTAACACACCCCAGACTCAAGAACACAAGAAAAATAGTAGGGTTACCATACTTGACTATTTTATAACATATAAGCCTAGCAAACAGGTTTGGAAAAAAGCAGCAATGCCTGTTTCCTGGGTTTAGCAGAGGGCTCCTGTGTTTTGAGAATGCCAAGAAATGCAGCATTTTGGAAAAACAAGAACTTCCCTAAAGAGTGCAGCTGGTACTCTAAACCCAGACTTTCAATAGCTGATCTCTGTGATTGTATTCCAAATAAGTGACAGGAAGTAACAGTGCTCAGCTATCTAAGTATCTTCTCTGAATATGCAATCAGGATTGCATAAATTACAAAATTATACAAAAAAAATAACTGAAGGTGAATAAAAAGAGGTCCGGTTAAAACGGAGCTGGCAATTCATTCCCTAATGTTAACATTATGTCAGATTAATGTGCAATTTCCTTTGCGTCCAGGAAAATCATGTAGGTGCGGACATCCTTTCATTACTCTGCTGGGTGAATTAAGAAGCTGTCATTAAAATAATTACCAATGGAAGAAAAAGGGGGAATCAAACATTTACTTCAATGTAATTATAAACCCTATTTCCTACTAATGTAGGTAATTTATCTCACTACTATTAAAGGAGGTAGAGTAAAACATGTGCCTGTATCAATACCCTATTAAACAATGATCACATATCAGTGAAAAAGAGACCCTACACAGACAGAATATTCAGGCAGAAAGAAGTGGTTATTCTATCTGGTCCGCAGATAAGTCTCTGAAGACTACTCACATGGAAAAGTAATTGAAAAAAAGATCCAAGTCATAAATACCTTGGTTCATCCTATGAAACAACTGCAACTGGAACTAACAAGATTTTCTACTATCTTCTTTATTTGACCATATTTCTTTTCCCAAACAGTGCGGCATGTTTGCCCATCATCTCTGTACTGGTTGCCACTTCTTATTTTCATTTATTTAGATAAAACACAAATGCACAAAAGTCTATTTTTAACAACTGTGAAAAGGAGCTGGAAGAAATGTCAAAATTCACATATTAAAAGCAATTATGACAAAGAATTCACAGCAGAATACTTGATAGTTGGAAATAGGTTTCCCTATAAAACAGAAGAAGAGAAAACCAAATAGATCAGAAAGACACAAAATAACTACATTAATCAGTTAATCATTCTGATTTTACACTGCTAATAAAAAAAAAAAAAATCTCAGATTCAAACTCAGTGTACAGGGTACGAGCTTGCTTTATTGGTGATGTGTGCACAGGGACTGACACTTGCAATGAAGTGTCTTAGCGGGTTCCAGAGCGCTTGGGATCATAGAGAGCTACAGAGAATACTGTCCTGAGCTTTATTGGATGCCTCTGACAAGTCACCAGTGCAAACATTATTGGTGCAGTGACTACATTTTCAAGGAAAACAGTGAGAAGTTTAAGGTCTTATTATGGTAGCTGAAATTAAGCCTCTCAAAATGCAATGCCTTCTACAAATAACTGATGATTGCTGTCCTTCCCGTTTCTGTTTTTTCAGTGCTTTACTATTGTGAGCCACTTTATCTCAAACCACTTGTATAAGGCTGTGGACTGCAGGTGGCACCATTATGTCATTATGAAATGGAACAACATTATTCCTGAGACAGGTAGGCAGAAGAGAGTACTGTAACCTAATTAGTGACGTACTCTGTGAATATGAAGTATGCAATCTAATACTACTCCTATACACATATAGGAAAAACAATTCTCTCTAAGGTAAAGATTAGGAGGTATCATCTTATGCACCCTGTCAACATCAGCTGAAGTAAATGGAGCTCTATAATTTACACCAGCTGAGAATGTCCCATTGACCTTCAATGGCCTTTGGATAGGGCCCTCAGAAGGAACACCTGAGGGAAAAAACCCAAACTGCAAGCATAGTACTGTAAGAACTCTATCCTTAAAGTACCTGGTCAGGAGTAAAGCAGATGCCACACTGCAGTCAATTCTGCTATGCACTGGATGAAATGAAGAGCAGATAATAACAATGAAAAAAATCAACCTGTGATATTTTCAGGAATGTTAATGAAAAGAAAAAGGTTCCTTACATGTTCCTGATGACATTGTAAAAATTCTATACTCATGTATTACAAAAGGAGTAAGCAGTGTACCAGGAACCCATCTGGTACACAATTCCCATCCTCCTAGGAGCTGACTCTATCCTATGAACAGATAACAAGAAGTTTCTGGTGAATCTGGCAGGAAGCCGGAGATTGGCTTCACAGAGCTACTTGAAAAGAGAAGGAACACGTAACACCACTTACCTTATTTTGTGCTATAACATATGTGAAAAATACATTACACCCATGGCTACATCAAAATCACTAAACATAGCGCTCTAACCATGGAAGCTCTGCAGTCAGAAAAGACTTCCCTCTGCCTTTCACACGCACACAGAGAAATATTTCCAGTCTCCGATGACTCTGCTGTGTACAAAGACACTGATTCCTAGGAGACTTCTGCTGAGCACTCAAAAGAGTGCTCTTGCTGGCAAAGAGATCAGCCTGCAATGTGTACAGCCCACAGAGGCATTCATTTCCACTAAGTGTGCACCAGCCTCTCAGCAATTCGCTGCTTTGTCTTCGCAGGACCATGGGGAAGAGTTTTTAAGTCAGTAACAGCTGTCAATCTCCCTGTAAACTAGCCCCCACCAACCAGTTTGATCAATTATTCCAAAGCCATGCAAACTGTCCCTGCTAGACCTCCTCTGGATGCAGAAAAAGTATTTTTGCTCAGCAGTCAGTCAGTTAACAGTCAAGATGCTGCTGGTGAGGCTCAGTAGTCGGTGGGGATTCACAAGTGGAAAGATGAAATTGAGGGTAGAATCTCTCAGGAAATATAGAGAGAAATTGGTACACAACCTTTCATATGAATAGGCCTGAGAGTACTCGAGGCTCAGAGAGATCTGTATTCCAGGAAATCTAACATTATTTAGAATAGAATTTTCTTCAATATTTGTCATACACTTTGCTTTCTGACTGCTCACAGACTAGTGTTAGGCTTAATTCCAGTAGTGTGTAGAGAGTTGGCATGGTCCTTAATGGAGATTCAAATTACTGAAAACAGATCTCAGACTTGAAAGTGGATTTGCTCATTTTGAAGTCATAATTTCATTTTAGTACTGCACCGTGCAAGTGTGAGCTTGCACTCCCTGACATTTGAAGAAAGATGTCAACTCGTTATACATCATTAAATTCTCATCATTATACTGCTACATTTGGTTGGGGAATATATGTACAAAATGCCTCATATTCTCAAAATGACCTGTATGTACCTAAGCACAACACTCAGGGACTGGAACTCCTAGAATAATTCTGGGCCAGGAGTTAACTTCTGTGGATTTGTTTCACTCATCTGTTAAAACAAAGTAACAATAATCAGGCTGGCTAAGTACTTTTTCCAGATATGTTAATGAGGGCTCCAGGCAGGACCTGTTGCTCCTCTTAAAGGGATCAATTTTTATTAAGACTTGTTGACTCCTCATGCTATAATTCTAACTCATGTCCTTAACCAACAGCCTGGATATCCTGCAGGATTATATCCTGGATATAAACGCTTTTCTAATGAGAGCATAGGAAAAATGTTTTTATCTCCCTGAAGGTTTTTCAGGATTTCAGAATACTCCCTCCTCCTGTATCAGGACAAACCCATGATTGTTCATATTTCTTTTAGGGACGGAGGGAAGGAATAGATGGGGGTAAGGGCCTTTTTCATTTTGACTTCTTGCTCCATCATTTTCCCTAGCTTTTTAGGCATGGCTTAATCCACTGTTATAGAAACTATTCCAGGCTTCTGCTCTGTGCTTCTCTCTTGGTCTTCTCTGTTGAAGCTGCTTTGTTTTGCATAAATCTTTAAATATTTATTAGGGCAAAGTTTTGAATCTGAGTTTCCCACATGAAAGAGAAGCATTTAAATATCATATGATGGCATCAGCCTTTTCCTTGTTCACTCCCCCCCTTTTAATTATACAATGTGGATCTGCTTCAACAGAAAAGACTGGGAAAGACAGCTTCCAATTAGTCAATAAGTGAATGACTTGTATTCAAATGGCTTCTCCAAATCTCAGCCAGCTGTTCTGGGCCGGGGACTCTCACAGTGCTAATTGCTTCCTCACTTTCTTTCTCTCTGTTATTCCAACCAGAATTTCCCATCCTGCTTAAAATATTTCTCAGGGAAAATTTTTGTCAAAAGAGGAGTTTTTCCATGAATTTCCAGATGCAGTTAATCAGTCTTTTTTGGTAAAATTCTCTTAATCTATGGAAAACATCTGTTGATGCTTAGCAGCCATCACAAGTGTTAGGCACAAGTAGCAGTGAGCCCTGGCTCTACCACTGATGAAATCTCAGTCAAACTATTTCTGTACACATTATCACTCTTCCCATCCACTGGCACTAGGAAAAATATGGACTTCAGGTAGAGAACTTCCTGGCTATATAACCTGAGTGAAGTTGTCCCTGCATTAAACCAGAAATGTGCTGCAACTTGTCCCAAGTACTGTAAGCTTGTAAGCATTTTCAAGCATTTTTGTAAGCATCTTTAAGCTTGACCTCCTGGAGTTTAGTGACTGTATCTCAACTGATGTATAAAAATGAGTCTTTGTATATATGAAATAATTTCAGAATCTGATCATAAGGTAAGCATTAGAATTTAAAAATGTTATGCTTTTGTTTTAGTTCTGTCACTTGCTGAGATCTAATTCATTGTTTTGGACAACGGTGCTTTGAGTTAAAGGCAGGGTTTGGGCTTTGCTTTCTCTAGTCCTCCTCAGGGTGGTCATCTTGTTATAAATCAGCTCCAACACCACAAGTATACATAATAATTCATTGTAGGGTGTTTCAAAATCTTTCAAAGAAATGCTCTGAATAAATGCAAAATATTAAACCTATCAAGTAAATGTGTTATGAAAAGATTTGTTAGTTCCACACATTGGAATTGTGAAATAAAGAAATACATTTAATGAATGCACAAGAAAGCAGGAAAGAAGAGGAATAGCTTCTTTCAGTGGGTCATAACTATAATCTCCCATTCACTTACATAAAAATGGCTATTTATTACCACAACATACCAGCAAGAATTAAAAAACCAAATGCAGTTGGCATAATTCTCTTTAAGTGATGTGCTCTTTACTGTGTTAGAGGATCCTGTCTTTCAGAAGAATTGAAAAATACCATAGGAATTAATCAAACATGACAATCAACTGGCCCCTACCAGGAAACATGATCTTTGCCTCTGTTTTGTAAAATTCAGAGTCAGTCAATTTAACAGACAGTTGAGTTCAGAGGAGGCCTAGATGTATATCTAGACAAAATAATACAGTTGAGATACAGAAGTAACTTCACAAATCAAAAATTTTCATTGGAGACTTGTGATTTTTGATTTCTCCGGTTAAGTCTCTTCAAGAGATTTTTCAGAGGAAAGTACTGAGAATAAAGCTCTTTGAAAAATCAAATCTTCCTAGACTGCCTCAGGTTAGGTACATAAAAATAATTAGTACTTTTGAAAAATCCCAGCCAAAAATCCCCAGAGAATTTCAGTTAAAAGCATTTGAATCAGGCGTCACATGGTTTCAGTTTACTTCCAGTTCAGGGACAAGGCCTCAAGATAAAAATTTCTTTCATATTTATTCTCTAGTTCTACAGATTCATCTAAGAGAAATACTTTTAGAAAGGTCTTTTGAATTCAAAATATTAAGGTCCCTTCCAGGCTAAATTATTCTACAGTTTTGTATCCATCTGTGGGTATCTAGACCCAAAACAGTAGCCTAAGACCACATAATTACTCTCATTTTTCCAGGGGAGATTTAGGGAGGTCTATTATCCAAACACTCAGCATAAACCCAGGCCTGAAGAACACCTGCAATTTCATCCCAGCTCAGAAAGCCTTTCCATGGTTTAAGGCACTACTCTGATATGCTTTATTCATGGCATTGATACAGCAGGTAAAATATCTATGGAATTCTGAAGGGGATTTGGAAGTAAATGCAATGCTAGTAGAAAAATCTTGAGGAAAAATATGCTTTAGGAGTGACAATATCACATTGGCTAACCATGATGTCAGAACTGAAACAGAAATGGATAGAAAAAAGTTAAGGTACCATTCCTGAATATTATAATATATTATCCTTTTTGGAAATGTGATTGTCCTTCTTCAGTTATCAGTGGAGAGAAAAAAGTAAAACAGCAAAAAAAGTGATGCTCAGACATGTATTTGCTTTAAAATAGGTTTGATACATAATTCAAGGTAATGTAAGAATAAGGTGAGATATAGACATTAAAATCAAGTATTTCTTGACAGATCGGACTTCACTTGTCTTTCATTACCTGAGATGTGATAACCCTTGTCAAAAATTGAAAAATGCATGAAACAATTAACCCCTTTTTGAAATCACTATGAAACAATGGAAATGCCAAAGGAGAAGGAGATTCACATCATCTCATAAGAAAAACAACTTGAAAAAGGGAGTCTTGCTGAAATGTCTCTATTTCTGTCTCTATGAGTTAAGTATGGGAGAGCAGAGGAAAAGGTAGGCTAAAAAGCACTAAATCAAAAATAAAGTTGTAAAATAATTTTGTTTTAGCAGAAAATAACTTGAAAGTATGAGCAAGGATACTGCCTGCTGCCTGAGTGCTGTGTTCAGAGTGAGAGGACTTTGCACATTTTCTGCTTTTTAAAACACCCCTGAGTTCTGAAACAAATATCCATCTCCGAGATGCTTAAGATTAGCATGGTCAATGGGAACAACTTTTCATTAATAACAACACACTGGACATGGGTCATAAGCTAGAAAGGAAGCTTATGAAGGAAAGATCATGACCATTTTAACTAAAAGCATGTATTTTAATAGAGGCAAAGAGGAAAGAGGGAAAATAAGTTGACAATTTATTGTTTCAGGGGTTTTTTCCAGCAACTACTACATCTTTTTATAGATAAAATCACTCAGGTTTGGAACAAGAAATGGCACTAAGGAATTATTATTAGCATGGCAATGTCACATGAAAAATTGATTTTCAAGGAGAAGCTTTAGGAAGCTTGTTTAGCCTTTATAAAAACAAAGTGTGAAAGAGTATAAAAGAAGTGATCTATTTTTTAAGTAATCATTTTTATAAACTCCAAGCACAATTAATTTCAATATACCAGTCTGTTCATGTTCATTGAATAAAATCATTCATGCTCAACTATGGTTCTATTTCTCCCTTGCAAGATAAGAAGGTAAATGGAACATGCAGTTGCTCCTTGTAGTGCTGTAACATTCATTTTAGTAGCACTCTCCTCTAGATGAAAACAGTATTTTATCACAAAGCCAGTGACTATGTAACATCCTGACTAATATTCCAAATTTACAAGGTAATTTAAGATTCCCAGAATATAATCAAGATACATCATTTACGAACTGTACCAGGTAGAAATTAAAATGACAAATGAATGGCCCCTTTTCATACATGACAGCTGGGAGCTGCAGATCTTACTCTCATGAAATGTATTTTTCCAAAATATGGTTTTCAGCAAACTATGAGGGAGCTTGGATCAAGCACTTGAACAGGCAAGAAGCTGAATTCCTACTGCCTGTTCCCCAAGGATGTCATCCTGAGCTCACCACTATTCAGTTGCCTGAAAGTGGAACAGAACTGTGGAAAGTGCTACTTTGAACTGGAGGTTGCAAAACCTATTTCAGCAAATTTCTCTGTTTGAGCCAAACTGATAAAATCAATAAACAAAAATATAATAATAATAATAATAATTTTAAAAAAAGAGTAATGGCTTTAATTCCAGTTTTAAAATTTAAAGTAAGAGAAGAAAATGTATCTATGAAATGCGCTTTTGAGTAGCAAAAAATAAAGACATTTAGTTTGGGGAGCACTTCTTTTCATTAATAGTCTGGTGAAACTGTGATAGATTCAAATTGTTTAATGTGAACCAAACAACATCTTTGGGGGAAAAAGTTGGGATGAAAATCCTGACCAACTTTAGCCCTTTGTATTTATGCTTGCAAGAGGTGTCTTCAGCATTAAGACAGGATAAGCAGAGGGAGGGGTGAAAAAGGGATCTGAAAAAAGGATGGGTGAAGAATCTGCGATTATCCTGAGGTTCTCCTTCAGCACAGCATTATGTTGGCATAAACAGAGCATTCACTAAGTGCTCTTGTAGGACTTTTGTTGCAGACTTGCACAGATGCTTCTCTTTCTCCATGACAGCAAGTGGAAGAACATACACCTACAAGTCACAAAAGGA
Organism: Prinia subflava; assembly: GCF_021018805.1. Taxonomy (NCBI): domain Eukaryota; kingdom Metazoa; phylum Chordata; class Aves; order Passeriformes; family Cisticolidae; genus Prinia; species Prinia subflava. Next base: position 110,665,491 of record NC_086247.1, on the reverse strand, counting down.
TCCTGGCATCACTGGACCTTGTGGAAACTTTTCTAGACGATGCAGGGCAGTATTTTTGAAAAATTATCAGTAATTCTGATTGTTTTTGACAAGTAAAACTTGTGCAATATTGATATATTCGAGCAATGGATATCCCAAGAGCAGCATAAATTGATGGACAGATGAATAAGGAAGGTAAAGGAACGAGATCTTTCCTGGCAACAATTTATGGAATTGTGCTTACAAAAAGTGCATCTTTTCATTTTTTTTTAGTCCTGGCAAACAAATAAGGGAAGTATGAAAAATATGCCCGTATTTTGCAGAGTTCAGTGGAATCTGCAGTGTTTGGGGTTGTGAAGGATCCCTGCATCTGTAATTGGGGGACATATATGCTACAGCCAAAATACCAGAAGCACAACTGACTCCAGTACTGGCCTCTGCTAATACTGCAGCCTTTGAGACAGAACTATTAGAAAATTAAATGAAACAAACAAACAATCCCCCAAACCAAAACAAAAACACCCTAACAAAAACACCCTAACCAAACCAAACCTAAAAGAAACCACTGGCAAACCTCTGCATGCCTTTTAAGATGAAAGAGTGCTTAAAAGTAATATCCTATAGAGAAAACACGTGGCTTTACAAAAATCCTCAGCTTTTTGCCTATGCAGGAATGATAATCTATACAAGACTGACAAATAAGTATCCTTCTTTGACTTATTTCTTTTCCCCAAACCTCACTTTTACATCCTAAGCTCCTCTGATTATCCAACCTGCAACTAATCTTGATCTTAAGTTTGGTGGCAAGCCTGTCCCTGGGCACAGGGCAGTGACAGTGACAAAGTGGTGATCAGAATGATGGTTTGCCTTCTGTAGGAATGAAGGAAATTAACAGCCAGAGGAATCAGCACAAGAAGCTGTATGGAAGACAGATCAAGCTCTTATTTCTGTGTCTTTAATGATTAAAGATTGAAGGAAAGAACTCAAATGTCAACAACTTTATGAGTACATGCTTAATGCTCTGAGCAGCCAGGAAAATGGGAGCTAGTCAGACTGGGAGAGCACACAGCGAACATCACATTACCAGGAGCCTGGATTTTACTTTTGCAGGTCACCTTAAAGCTATGTAGTGTAGAGGATTTAAAACTCTTAAGGAGATTAAGAGTTCAAGAGGTGTGAACAAACAAATTTAGGCTGCTAAAATCACAATTCTAGATTTTAAAATGTGCATGAGATGATTATGAGTATGAGTTAGTGATTTTTAATTATTTTGTGCAAGTTTTGCATATTCATAAGTCTGCCTGGAGAAACACACGCTGCATTCTGATGAGGAATGCCATTATCTCACACTCTTAACACAGCCTCAGTATAGCACAAGACAAGGTTTCAGGGGGAGGACATGACACTGCAGCAGACTCGGTTTCAAATGCCCACAGTGACACTGGGGAGTGATCCTTCCAACAGCCTCAGTTCTAACCACATGTGGCACCTTCTGCTGCCCAGTCCGCTTCATCTCTGTCCTCCCCAGGGCTGGTAAGATTTAATCTGCCCAAATTCCTCATCCCCAGAATGGCATGGGGAATGGCTGGAGCCAAACCACGCTTCTGCTTCTGCCGCCTCAGCCAGCCTCTGCCAAGTGTCAGAGCTGGGGCATCCAAGGCTCCCGAGAGAGGAGCAAGGGATGGAGGAGGTATGACCTGTAGCACAGGGATCCCACGCTCAGGAGAAAGGTGGAAGGCATTTAGGCTTTGTTACCATGCCCAAGACAACCACAAGGTGAAGTCCCCCATGGCCAGATCCTGACTCTTCCCAGGCAGCTCAAACTGGTGGGGAGCACACACCTAGGGAGGAAGGACACACCTTCCCCACAGGTATCTCTGTCAGATAAACTGGTAGTGTCCTTTCACCTTTCTTCCTTAGTGGCAATGTCATGAAACATTTAGGTGATAACTTTCAGCACTGCTTGGATCAACATAACTCATTTATTAATAACATTTATCATCAGTCTGAAGCAATGTTCGCACAAACTTCCCCTCCCAGTTTCACTTTATTAATGAATAATACTTAGGGTATTATGGAGAAAATACTCTTGAAATCTGAAAATTGGCAATTTTTTTTACTCACATATTTTATACTGGTTGAAAACTGAGGACTCATTTCTGGCACGACTCTAATAAAATGATTCTTCAAATATTTTGAAGTGCAGGGGTCTGAAACACTGTTGTCTGTCTGGAAGAACAATTGTGTCTCCCTGATGTGAGTAGTCTACTTCTCAATTAGCCTGTAAAAATAAACCTGCCTTTCCAGACATTAGTCACCAGACTCTCAGATGTTTTGCTTGCAACTAGAAATGGATTCATTAAAAAAACAGAAGTAGCTGATATCAAGCAGGGATTTCGTTGAAGGGCAGTATTTTTATGAAAAATGTATAAGCTGATATGTACAAGAAAGGAAGGCAGCAGAGGGCTGTGCATGTGTAACCAGGGTCAGTATTTGAATCAGGATGAGTATTTGAAGGCATACACAGAATTCCCTATGCTCTACTGCTGCTGCCACAAAATAGCAAAGGACTAGACTGGCTTATCTGGCTTATCTATGTGTTTATGAACAGCAAACGAGAGACACTTCAGCCCTAAATAATCCATTTACCTTTTCATAAAATTTTACTGGAGCAGGAAAAAAACCAACCAAACCAACCTTGCAGCATGACCTACTAGCAGCATGCACATCACCTTGCCATGAATATGCAGTTTTTCAGATAATGAAGCTCTAACCACTTAAAGGTTTCTCAAATGAAAATCAGTGAAAAATCAAGCTTAAATTTCATTTTGAAAGCTCCATGCATTCATCATAAGAAAATAATAAAAGTACATTGTACCAGTATCAGCCTTCTGTCAGATGCTAGTGAACACCTAGAGAGAGGGATATTTCTCCTTACTTCACCACATTTTCACTGCTGCTGGCAGTGAACAGCTTTGCACTCTTGTGAAGCTGGAAAGATCATCTAAAAGACGCTGTTAAAAGCCAGTCGGAATGCAACTCATGAATTTGCCTACTCTAATTCTTAGCATATTGACAGATTTTTGACATCCTTTGACAAAATACCCCTGTCCCCTGTCTCTTTGTATAAAAAGAGAACTTCCTTTGTGCCTGGTCAGAGGGATTTTCAAGTTCATGTGCCCTGAGGACAAATAATCAAACCATTCCCTCATCATTTCCCCCACGTCATTCATGACTTCAGAGCTACCTCTTTATCTTTTCCTACAACAGAAGAACACCTGCTATCAGCAAATGCTGGAATTTCTCAGAAATAAAATCAATAAGGAGACTCAATAGGAACTCTAGGCTAGTAATGTAATGGTCAACAATGTAAGAGGTGATTAGCAGATCTAAACAAACCTGAGGCATTTGATATCTAGAGTTGTCTAAGAGATCAACTGCTGATGCTGTTGCTGTTCCTGTATTGTAACTTCAGACCAAGGCAATTTGGAGTGTGTGGGGCAGGCCAGCCATAGCCTTTTATATCACCTCTTCTAAGAGCAGCCTAGAAGACTTGACAATGTGTACTGGTACTACTGAGTAATGATTTCTAACATTACTTACCTTCTCTTCCACTTGAGGATATATGGACAATTAATGTGCTTTTCAGGAGAGGAAGGATTTGCATGTTTGTGAAAGGAAACACTGTCACTTTGCTAGTCTCAGGCAAAGCAGATAGAGTGGCTGCCATGCTCAGGACACCAAACATCTCTATGGTCACAAAGTCTTATGCTCAAAACAGCTTGCACATCCTTTAAGGTGTTCTGTGGCAACAATGAGCTAAACACACCAAGCTCTGGACAATTCTGTCGAGCAAAACTTCTATGAATAGCATGGTGGAAACAGCTAAGTGGAAAAGGGAAAGGATTGCAGCATCTCAGCTGGCTGGTCAGGGAGGGGCCCTGAAGAGCGCAAGAGCTGGGGCTGACACAGTGGCAACCCAGCAGATGAGGGGCCAAGGGAACACCATCCTCCCAGGCCTCCTGAAGAAGACAGCTGTGGCACTGCTCCTGGTGAGCAGGCCATTAAAATAACTCCACTGGCCCTAGTGAACAATCAGCTCTTGATTTCTTTGTCTGAGAGGTACTGGGATGAAGGTGCCACAAAGGAACTTTACCCTAACACCCAATCCTGCTCAAAGCTCTGTGCTAGTGACAGTAAACGCTGTGGCAAAGCTTCCCTGGCGTGCTTTAGCAGCTGTAACACACTAACACAGCAGCAACTACCCATAAACACACCAAAGCCTCTGGTCCCAAGAGCCCTGGCTTCGTCCAGTGTCACCACAAGGTTTTTTTCATGGAATCCTGTAGAGCACTGCCACTGAGCAATTTCAAAATCATTGTGTGAATCAGCATACATGACAACCACACTTAATTTAGGGTAACTAATTTAGATTGGGTAAGGCAGATAAAGCATTTTTTACTGCAAAACATAACTAATTATGTAAGGTGCAGATACATTATACACATGTACTTACATAACGAGCATTACAAAATGCGTGTAACATCTAGCTGGGAAAAAACATGTTTTTGTTAAACTAAAAATGCAGATCTAAATCTTAGCAGAATGCATGTTAGACGAGATCCCAGGGTACAGAAGGGCTAAATACATATCTTTACTGGGAGACAAAGTTCACCATTTTCAAGTAAATACTGTGTAATAAGACATCGTCTAAAATATTTGCATTTAGACACACTTAATACCTATTTCTGCCCTAGTGATGCCTTGAATATCACAAACAACTTATAATTAGGCCCCTGAAGATACTATTTCTAATTTTTTAAAAACAAATGTATTATTTTGCCTAAAATTTGACTCTGCTAGGTTTTCTGAGAGTACTGCAATTTAAAATTCATGTCTTTTATTATCTACTTTTATTATCACACGTAAACTATCTAATATCATTTATGAGTAGAATTTTAAGGTAATCTTTCTGTTTAAGTAGTTCATAGCAACGACTACATTTCTTACAAGATTTAACAACAAAGAAAGAATTTCTGTGAGTGTCTAATTTTCAATTTACACAGTAAAAAATACATCTGGAAAGAAACCAAAGGCCTTTGTAAGTTGATTATATATCAGCCAATGCAAGGCTTTGCTACTTTATAAGAGACTGAAATGAGATTGTCTAGAAATTGCCTTCCCTATTTTTCCCAATCTCAACAGAAAGAAATGAAAAAAAGAATATGAAAAACTGGTTAGACTTCCATTTCTAATATCATGGGATGCTGTAAGTCACACAGTAAAATGTCCTGTAGACACAAAGGCATGAAAATGATGGATTTTCTTTAAGATATGCAAACTTAATATTCTCTCACTACAGCATTCAGTTCCTTTACAAGGTTACAGCTAGGCCTAATCCTGATCTGTTTTAGTGAAAGCAGAGCTTCATTCTATTCTTTTAATTCAGAATGGTAGCACTTGTCTGTAAACTTACACAGTAAGCAGCTCCGAGCTAATTCTGGGGTCTGTAAGGATGTTCAGTGCACTATCAACACAGAGATATGAAAATTGGGAAGAATGTAGAGGTCATTTAATTAATTGGCATCCCATATGTCCACCCTCCAGTATGGAATGATCCTCATTACTAGGGCTGTGCTTTGTTTCATTTTAAATGGTCCCAGGGATGGGGTTTAGTGCTTTATCAGCTATTCCCCTGTGAAGGAACCAGACCTCTGATTTGGGTTACAGTCAGCAGCACTTATAGGAGACTCTGCTTCATTTCAGAGGATTAAAACTCAGTTTCAAAGATAATGAGAAAGAGCCCTTCAAAACATTTCTCATTCTGATGACTTGCATAGCAAAGCTGTAGAAGCCTGTATTTATTTGTCTTGGGATGGAACCATGGAGACGGTAAGCAATTTGAAGGAAGCTCACAAGAAATGCAATGCACAAATCATTTGGAGGCAATCCTCTTATTTGCAAAAGAGAAACAGAGAAAATACCCCCCAGATCCCCTAATCAAGACAAACATATTCACACCAAATATTTCTGCTTGTTTGTTGCCCTCTCTGCCCTTGTTTCAGACTATGAATTCTCCTTGGAACCTTAGGGGGAAATTTCATTTCTACCTGAAAGGCCACAGAACTGGGGGTTCTGCTAAGGAACAGGAAGTTAAGAATCTCTTTTTATAGGGTGAACTCTGAAATTTGGTCTGTCAGAGTCATCCAATGGTTGGGAAAAAGGCTCCTGTCGCTCACTACCCTGCCCATTTTATTTAATTATACAGCTCTTCAGCCTTCTACCACCTTCTGCCACCTTTTCCAGCACCCAAGGCCCTTGGAGATGTGAATATCATCTCTTTTCTTTTTAACAACAGTGTATCAGATGATCTCTCCTTGTGCAATTCACTTCGACCCTTACTTATTGTGACAACACTTGTTATTTAGAAAGCTCAACTTCAAAGCACTTCAACTTTCAACTTCAAAGCACTTCACAAACATTAATTAACCCAAATCTAAATTAATTAATCTGAAAATTAATTTACTATATATCCAGCAATTCCCATAATGGAGAACAAACTAGTGGCTATTAAAGTCATCAGAATGAATTCACTTGACTCCAACAGATATGGGATCAAGCTCATTTCTTGAGTCTGCTTCTCTCTCCTAAATCTTGACTGCAATATGGTATTTCCTTCCCCAGCATCCTCAGCTGGTTTATCAAGAATACAAATAAGGAATGGCAAGAGAGAAAAAAACCAAACTGAATCTGTACGCTGAGATCACACACACAGTAGAGTTAATCAGTTTTGTTTTAAGGGTCATCTTAAATCTTACACTCCACCTGCCTAGAGTTTATGCAGACTGATCAGGTCAGTCCTTGACACACTCAGACAAATCAGGGTTCCAAACACACTGCTGCAATTAGTGAATTCAGGAGGCACTCCTGTCACAAGCTGATTGCTAAATTACAGATTAACCCAAACAGACAACAGGGAGAGTGGCTGCAGCAAATTCCCCACAGTCACTGTAAACCTTATGAAATAGGCACCTAAAGTTTTTAATAATCATTGTAGAGCTCATGATAACATTTCTTTCTCACATGTAGAGGAAGCAAGGGGAATGTGAAAGAAAAAGGAAAAGAAACATTTACTTGAAATGAAGGTTTGATGGTATTTATGCAAGGAAGTCTCAGACACTGCCTTTCAGAGTGTGTTGTTTAATTTTATAATAATCCTCAAAATGCATCATTCTCTCTGAAGACTGTATTGAAACTCCTATGCTCATGAAGCAGTATGCACTTTAACAAATATTTTTCTGAGCTTATTAAATATATATATCATTCTATATTTAAGCCTAATTTTTTTTCTTTCCAGCACCAAGAAGGAATTTTTAATTATCCAAAATTATCAGCTGCACAGTTAGCTCTGGAAGAACTTTGCTAAAAATTCACAACATCGTAACATCCTTGAAGTGGCTAATACATAAATATTATTCAGACTATAAAGAAAGAGCAGCATTTTCCAAGAGTGAGGCAATTATTCTACAGATTCCAGGAAAATGCTTTGACCTAATGAAAAGGAAACAACTTACTGAAAAAGAAATTTGAAAGTATCTTTTGATTCATACTAAAGGCATGTAAAGGTTGAGTCCCCCCTTCTTATTTCTGAACATTTTCTACAAGAAGGACTTCATTTGCAAATACCTCTTCAACAACACCAGGGTAAGCAGGCAGAGAATGATTGGCTCCACTGGCATTCATTTGGTGAGTAAATTGAAGGGAAAATGTAGAACTGCTTAGTTAATCAAGTATGACTGAAATCACACAATCAAGTAAATAACCAGCAAGTCTAGCCTGCACTGTAATTTGTTCTTGGTGCCAGTCTCTTTCTACATAGAATTAAAAGCCCAAAGAAAACAGCAACAATAAATGAGCCTTCTCTCATGGAACAGTAAAAAATCCTTCAGGTTCATGCCTTTCTAATCATCATTTGACGCTGCTTGAATTGCCTTTTAAGCCACATGCTTTTTAAAATCCTGCAGAAATTATTGCTGTTGACCACAAACTGTATTTTTCCACACCAGTGCTTCAAACACTCCGACAGCTAAACTGTGAAAGAATAAAAGCACTAAATGGATTTGTCTGACTATATTATTCTTTGTATTTTAAACTTTATTTGGTCTTCTTCACAGGTTCTGCTCAGTTACTTTCACTAGTGGCTTTCAGAGATACTGAGGGGGTTTATTGAAGGATTACAGTTTATAATATACCCGTATAAGCAGAGCTGTAATCAAGTATTAAAGGTCACTGAAAACTTATTGATCTAGAGAACACAGCAGCAATAACTCAGAGAATATTAAAACAGCCACTGCTATTTGCTTTTCCTTAACTCAGAATGGAGCAGACAATGCATAAGAAGCAATTTCTTCCCCTAATGATCCATCATTTTGAGTGAAAGAGTCAACGCTTTTAAGAAATCAGGAGAAAACAGAAGGTTTCAACTGTCTGAAGAAGACCCAACATTCCACCCCCAAAAATGCCATAGCAGACACTGGGGAAGAGATTATTATATTAATAACAAATTCTCATGTAATGATTTTATAAAATAACATTGAAATAAAATGATTATCTATTTACATCCAGAATAATGTCAAGATCTTTCTTGTAAGCTGTGGAGCTTCTATTAATATTGTAATGAGGTTCACATGATATAATAGTATCAACAAGGCAGAAGCAGCACTGCATAGATTACTCATTTAAGAGAAGTGCAGGTCTCTCAAGAAGACCTTGTTAACAATGACCTACCAAAAAATGTAGAAAATTCACGGTCTGTGGAAATTCACATTGGAAAGGCACCTATTTATCAAGATCTTAGTATGGAAACAAATTGAAAATGACCTTTAAAGTCCTGAGTGCACCTTACTAGGAGCTAAGAGCATCATAAGTACACTGGTACCTACAAGCACATGGAAATAGACTCCTCAGCAGAAACCCAAACAATTCCTGTGCTAAGACACAGCTACTCCAACAGATGAGATGGACAGAGCCAAGGGAGTCAACTGGACATAAAAGAAAACAGGAAGAATGGCAGAACCACATTTTAACCTCATTAGAAGTGGTTAAAAAAGAAAGAGGCAACCTTCCCATGGTTACCAAAAGAATGCAAAAGAACTGTCTGGGGGCTCCAGGCTGCAAAGAGCTGTTCATACACACGGAGAGAGGCCAGTTTGTAACCCGGTGTGTGGAACAGCCCTGGTAACCACGGCTGCGTGTCCCACCACTACTGCCCCTGCACCAGCGTCCTCAGAATCATCACCTGCCATCTGGGCCACACAGGGATGAAGCAAGAAACAAACTGACAGCAATGATATAGTTGAAACATACAGATTTTTGAAAGGTAGAAAAATACCTAATGGACATGCTTCTTTGGAAAATTTCCCCTATGTAGGTGGAAGATGGAAAGGGCTTTCTATACAGATATGACATGTGCTTCCCACTCTCCTAGCCGCTTATCAATTCACCTCAGCCACATTTTTATTCCAGCTTTTTTTTGCCTCAGTTCCTACTTTTCCTTGTGAACAGAACTTCTTTTGGGGAAGTTCTCCATACAACCTCAGCAGAAGATAGAATTATTGAATGTCATACGCCCTGTTTAGCCTTTTCCTAACAAGCACCTTGTTAGCTATTTATTTCCCAAATATTATAGCACCTAATACCAAAACAAAAAGATTATTTTTCTGTATACATTACCAGTACTTCTCCAGAAAAAGAACCCTGCAACTATTAGAATGGGTGGGCAGTAGATGATCCCTACCAGAAAGTAGCCACAATACAATCTTGTATTTCAGATAAACTTCTGACAACAACATAGCTCACATGCTGAAACCAGATTTGAATGTCAAAGATTCCCAATTTACAGGACTCTCAGCACAACAGACTAGGATAAAACCTGCCCTCAGAAGGAGAACAATCCTCACTCAGCTTTGTCAGTGATTATTGTTGTGATTTGAAAATCTTTACCTATTAGAAAAGCAATGCACTTCTTTTGGACAAAGAGGTATTTTGGTCACTTCAATGCATACACTAATTGTCCTGTTAGCATTAAAAGAAGGTATGATGGACACTGAAATGTGATCAGACTTCTTGGATGGTTTCAGTGCCTGGGAACAAAAGCTCAGCAGGTTCATAAATCTAATATATCCTTTTCATCATGAAATCTAGAGCAGCAATAATTGTAATAAAGTTTTACAAGGTGTCCTGAGAGGAATAAAATGTTCATTATTCTCAGCACTGCAGATATATGAAGCAAAATTAGTTTTTTCTTTAAAAGCCCACAAGGAATTCAAATTAAGAGACTTTGTAAAGAATGCTAGCAAAACATTTTGGCAAAACCTAACTTTGGGTTGCTTTGATTTTAGTGACCTTGCTCATCTTATCTTTCCAAACACACATTTAAAACCAGAAAGTTTCAAATGCCCAGACAGTGTAAAGACTGCTTTGGGTGCAAGACTTATGAAGAGCAAACTTCCTGTAAGTTGAATGACTTTCTGTGAGTTGTTTTAGGGTACTTTTCCCATGTTAATCCTCATTGCCCATAACAAAAAGCTGACCACTAAGCTCAGTACCCATGTGAATTCAGTGGCAGAGAGGAAGGGCCAGGACTTCACGCTTCCAAATAATCTACACAGGTAAACCAAAGGTAGGTACAATTGCAAGGCATCTGCAGTAAAGAATTTCCATAAGCTGACAGCTCCCTCTGAGCCCTTCTGGTGCCTCCTTCAGCATTAACACAGATTATGCTTTCAGAGTATGTTAAAAACTAACAGCAGGAAGAGACATAAAACTACCCAGCCTTATGCAATTATTGTTCACAGTGATCAAACCATCTTGGCAAGAAGCTGGTGCTCAGCAAGGCAGCTGGAGTACACTAAATATCCCCCACGTTAAATAAGGCACAGGGAACTCTTCCAACACTTAGCAGTAACATATTGCTATATAGTTTATGAAGTGAAACAAAGCAACTGAAGTCAGATTTTCCAAAATATGGTAATGCAAAGAGTGGAATGCTTAGTCAGTCAAAGTAAAATCAAAGTAAATCAAAAATATTAACATTCATACAGTGACATACCAGTCACAGACACTTCATCTAATTCTTATCATTTTCACTCTTCTGTCCTAGCTGACATCCAATTCCTAGGTTATAGACCATATAGAAAAGAAGCAAATAATTATCTGACAAGTATTATATGCTATCTCTCAAATACCAGTGATTTGGGTGGCTGCTCTACCATAACAGTCTTATCTTACACCCACCAAAAGTTATAAAGGGCCTGAATTTGAAATAAGTATCAAGCTTCTTCTTCTTTTACAAACATAATTAGTTTTAAAATATTCCTGTACTCATGAATGATCTGATGCAAATCTTAGTACTTTTAGCTTTTCTGCAAATGGATGAATTAGCTTCAGGCAAATACTCAGATATCTAAAGCAGGGCTGCAAACATTTGCATACGCAAATGAAAAACACAAAAAAAAATCTCCCAAAAAGAGGAAAAAAGGATTGTCTTGAAAATTCTCAGTAGGTTCATAAGACCAGTCTTGCTCTGGTTTTCTTCTTCAGCCATTCTTTCACTGACTTTCCCCTCATCTTGTCTACGGGAGTCCTAAGGGGCCTCTCTTGCTCCTCTTCACTTTTCCCCTTTCAGTCTCTTGGCAATTCATCTGCAAACAATTTTGACTACTGTCTCTGCTCATAGCTCAAAAGACCACCTTTATTCCCTGACCCATCTTCTTCTGCCCATGCTGAAATCTGAGCCTTTCTTACACCTTCTTACACCAATTTTAGAGATAAGAGCATTTTTCTCCCTGTGGAACCTCAATCCTCTACCCTTATGGACTTGCCACTTTTTCCCACATTCTAGACTTTATATTTTGTTTGCTTCTCTTCCTAGGTTTTCTCACCTAAGTGATTTAAAGACCACATGTATACAATGTGATGAAGGCACTGCTGTACTAATTCTGCTTTTCATTTCAGTAGCAGAAATCTGATCCATCTCTTGCCTCAAATTTATATGTTGTTCCATATTAACAGGGCTAATTTTGTGAATCTAAACATCCATAAGACTGCTTTTACCCTTCCCACACATCTGTGATGTGCATTGTAATATATCCACACCAGCATTTTATTTTTTCTGTCTTCATAGTACATCCTGCAGTAAGTAATGACTGAAAAATTACAACACTCCTTCTGCTGGATTTTTGCAGCTATAATAACGAAAGAAGAAATGTTTGCAAGGACAAAATAAAATTCTATCAAGCAATTTGGTATAGTAAGAAAAAAAAAATAGCCATACTTTTGGGCCCAGTATCCTTTCATCAGGTCTAAGAGCCTGAATAGACACTGGGAACCAGTGCTCTTTGTTCAATGTTTTTTAATTTAGTATTAGCCTTAAACCTGGTCAGAAGACATAAAAAATTGGATAAAGACCCGATTTAAGCCAAATTAGTTAAAAGAAGATGATTCTTTTCCTACACAAATCTCCAGGTTCCCAATTATGTGTCTTTCTGCCGACTAGAAACATTTCCATTACTATGGCACGTGTCTTTTTGTGGCCATCCTGTTCTTCAAGTATAATAATGAATCTCATATTTCAGTGTTTCTTTTACAGAAGGTTCCAGGTATAGAAGTGAGGAAATAGTAGCTTAAATTGTGATAGGGCTGCCTCTTCCCTTAAGTATACTTTCACCAGTTAAATGATGCTGGATTTAAATTATCCAACTGATTGGGAAAAACAGCCCCATAATGTTTTGAGATTACTGTAAGAAATAAAGAGCATAATCTACTGATTACAGTGGATCACCACTTCTCTGCATCCTTAATTTGATTATGGTAATCATAATGCAGCTGTGTGATCATCTTTTCCATCAAAGAAGAAGGAAGTGCAGAATAGCAATCTACAGTTGAAAAAGAAAGACCGACTTTTGTTTTCTATGAGTAAAACTATTAAAAAAGTGGGAATTGCTTCTGACCTTTAGCCTGCGATCCTGGTCTCCACTGCACAGAGAATTTACAGACACTTTAAAAGTCTTCCATGCTGGATTTAAGTTATTCATCACAACCTGTAAGTGAAAAGAAGAAAGAGAACCCTTAACATTTCCACATCTCTCAGCGGAATGCTAACGAGAGCCACAGTTCTCAGTACAGTACATTCACCAGCAAGAGAAGAAAGCAGAGCTCAGCTGGAGTTTTCAGAACTCCATCCAATGAGATATGAGCCCTGGAGCAACTGGCAGGTTCCAACCCTCTTCCTCTGGAAAGCCCCCAAAAGGAGCACAAGTGGGAAATGGACCCGTAGACCCACAGACACTGCTCCAGCACTGCCACGCCTCAGTGGGAAGGAATTCACAAGGGAAAGGTTATGGAAGTGAACTGGAAGCAATGGAAAATATGCAGGACTGGGCAATGGGGATGAGCAATATCAATTTATAGGCACATGGTTTGCTTTGCTAGGAAAACTCTATGGAATCCCTAACACCTGCCACAGCACCACCCTATACACCTAAATGCCATTTTTCAAGACAGTGCCAGTCATTACCGTGGAGCAGTAATGTCACTGGGTGATGGGAAACAAATGTAAAGAACCCAGATTACTAATCCCTTTAGCACCAGGAACCTGGGAGAAGGTGGGGAAGAAGCAACATAGTATTCATGGGGAAATATGATACAGTCTCTACCTGGTTTTGGCTAAATCTAGTGTTTATACCTCCTGACCTTCCAACAGAGTAACTGCCGGTTTAATTAGGTTTGGACTTTTGGCTTCATCTTCCTTTACTGTAAGGTGCATAAATCAAGACCTGATACCCATTAGTTAATAATTACATTAGAGTATAACACTAGGAAGTGTTTTTAAGTGTGGGTGTTTGCACACCTGCATTTAAAAGCACTTCCCTCTTTGACATGGGAAGCATAAACTGTGCCTCCTGACAGCCCATCTGTGACCTTGGAAACTAAATTCAACTCTATTCCTTACCTCAGTCCTGTGTACAAGTTGTTGGGTTGCATCATCATTCACCCGAAAAATCTCCAGAAAAGGATCAGATTTGCTGAAAAAATCCTGAAATAAAATGTAGGACAGGTTACTCTTTAGGCTTCTCTTTCTTTGAGCTTTTCCGGCACAGTGCCCTGGTGCTGCCCTGACTGCTAATGAAAAGGAAGAGCCTGAGTAGTTTTAGTGAGACCTCTTGCTGTTTCTCAGCAACACTTCATTCTTGTCCTTGCCTCACAAGGATTCCCTTGGTACTGTTCTCAGTTTGACTATTTAATCACGGCATGCAAAACTGTAAAATGTCCTTTTACAACCTCTTCCTTTCTTACACCCAGCCTAGTCTCCTGAGCATTAGCTCCATCATCCACCTGGCTTGTTTCTTTCTGTCTCCCTACCTGTTTGGTCTTTTGATTTTTGATACCAGTTTTCTAATGCATTGCACTTTGAAGCATATTCCACACCGGGGTTGAATTTCACACTGTTCACCTGCCCTCTCAAAACAGAAGTTAACTGGCCAAGACATTGTGCTGCTACCAACTAACACAAGTACTGTCAAAATGGATTAGAGATGGTTAGAGAAGCAAATCCTCTTCAGGGTGTGGCAACATGGCCCACGCTAAGATGACAGAGCAGGGACATGCAGGAAATAACTTGATATCTCGAGGCAAATCTGTGGCAGACACTGAGGTTAAAAATCACACACTGCAGAACCTTCCCCTAGTCTTGTATTCAGCTAACAACCCTGAACTTTCTTACACAAACCTAAGTCGCCTTCTATAGTGCTGCTTCAGTTTGGCCACAGGCTCTTTTGCTTCAGCATATCATTTGTTCAGAACATGCTGGCTGTGGGGGGAGAAAAGTAACTGGCTGTTAACCCAGGAGGAGGAAAGCTTCCAATTTCTAATTATGCCAGGCTGAAAGAGCAAGATGTAAAAGCACTGTGTCCATTTCCTGTAGTTTCAAGTTCCTTCTTAATTTTATTCTTCAAAAAAGCCACATGATTAACTTTGTGCATATGAATATTATTCTTCTCTACAGGACATATCAAAAACCACAGACCCCCATGTCAGTTTGGGGAAGTGAGAAATTCTGTTCAGTATCCAATTGTTTCTATGATAGTGTTAGTGTAAAAATTATTCTAATATATATAATTCTACAAATTTCACCATACCTATTTTTGATTAGCTGCAAGGCCATTGGCTTGGGAAGAACTTTGGATAAGAGGCTAGCCAAAGTCTGGGCTTGGTAAAATTCATTTTTAGGACATTTCTACAATTCCACAAGTTCAAAACAAACAAAGAATTCAGGGCTTTGAAAAGAGACACCTGAATTTGAATGTCTGGAGAAGGAAATGAGTCGCTATGGAGCACAAAGCCTTGGGCAAGGCTCAAGGAACCTAAAGTCGTGTCATCCCCAAGAAATGACATAATGTTGTGTTGAGAGTGCTGTTTTGTCAGTGATCTGTTTCTTTACTTTCTAGAGAAAACCTAATGGCACATTTAGCAAACTGATGCAAAGCACATGAAGATTTATTTGTTAAATCCTATCACGGGCAGCACTGTACAACAAAGCTGTATGTTTGGCTACTTGTGCCAGCTACATGGTAAACAGGACATTTTATGTCACACTGTGTAAAACCAGTGCAAAATTCAACTAAGTATCTCTAGAGTTTGCCTCAAGGCCCTGATGTAGATTTACTATCTGGACTCCACTCAAAATGTGAAACTGCTACTATATAGGGGGGTTTTGTGATCAAATTCTGCCAGATCACCAGTGTATAGCAAAGGGAACAAGCACACAGAGAGGATGCTGGTTTAATCATAGTGACATGAAAATCCAGAGAGCACAGGGTTAAAAAAGATTGAGCTGCCTCTTCTCACACATAAGCATTCTAATTGAAGCTGAGTAAAAGCTTAATGTTAGGAGTTTCCCATCAAACACAAATTTGATAAGTTGTTTGAAAGAAAATACCTCAAAATGATACATCCAAAGAATGCACCCTGGAGTTCAAAAGAATTCAGAAAGGAAGCCAAGATTTCATTTAAGGCATAAAATATAGTATCAGTCCTAGTCATAAAGCTACAACAGCACATTAGCACAAAGGAAATAATTTTTAATACCTGGTTATAACTACCAAGATAATATCACATAAAGGGAAAGATTTTAATGCTGGATGGTGGCTTATATCACTCCCACTCCAATGCAAAAACAAAGCCTAATTACTTTCAGAATTCAGGTACAAACAAAAAAAAATCCATCTATATTGAAATGCTTTGCAGTATGTAAAAAATGAGAAGCTGAAGAAACATTTACCTTCACAATTAACATTTTTGGTTGTTATGCTGAATCTAATAGCCTTGCATTATCCCCCAAGAATATCCTCTGAAAGAATAGCAGCAATATATTGTGCTTTGTTAATAATATTTAAATGATTAATGTAGCATATCTGCTAGTGGTATAATTCACATCATTCTTTCAGTATGTGCAGCAGTTACACAGTAATAACACAAGTACATGGCCTAAACTTTAAAAATTTAGATATATCTGTTTCTAATCACCTAGTTTAACACATTTTTAGTAGATAATTTTCAGAGCCAAACAATTTTTAAAATTCAGGATTGGGGATCAAGTCAAAAGTCTCTTAAAAAGGGCTGAAGCAGCCAAAAGACTAAAATTTGGAATATTATTCAACAGCTAAACAGGGCATTTGATGAGAGGGTTTTTTTTTTTTTGGTAGTAATTTAATGCCAGGGAACTATATAAAAAAGCAATATTAGCTTGTATTTTGTAGATACTTGCTGGATAATCTTTCCCAAACAACAGTAACTGCTTCCCTCAGAACAGGAGAAGAGGTTTTCCTGCCTCAGTGCTCATAATTTATTATAGCTATCATAAAAAACCTAGCTGCTTGTTATGGTAATTGTGACACAGCTATTAATGCAATAAAACCTTTCCGAAAGTTATTGTTTCACAGTGAAGTGCTCTCAGTGGATCTCTTGAAACAAAGATGTGCCATTTGAGCTGACAGGGCTTCAATAAAACATGAAAAAGCAGTTATACCTTCCAAATAAGCACTGTAATAAAAAATATAACCATTATTTCTGCTAAAGTCAGTTAACTAAAGGAAACTCTCCTATCCGTCATTTTCCTATAATTTTTCTCTGAATGTTTCAGCCACTCCAGTAGGAAAAAAAATTATTAGGCTTTGTTTTGTAGTTTCTCTAAAATTCTTGCAGTTTTATGTCAAGAGAGTAAAAAACATGCAACAAACATATCCTGACTGTTATATCTTATCAACAAATTTTGTTTAATTTTCTAAAAATGTGTTGTTCACATGGTTTTCCTTAGTGTAGGAAATACATACACTTAAGGACCCAAGTCTGGATCAAGGATCTCCTTTATGGGATGGAGGAAGAATATTCCTGTCCATTCAAGATGGCAATGGACAGAAAGAATTTATTTTTCTTTTTATCCTGAGAGCACATGACATTCCTCCATCCCTTCCTTTATCCACAAGTTGTGAGGCATTAGGATTCTACTTGTCTTCTGCCACTCCCACAGCTACCAGTGCAGTGACCCCAGGGCTCACACAGGTGACCCCACAGCAAGCATGAGTGACTGCTTCCAGAGGCTTCCTCTGTTTTTCAGGAGATTCCAAGGCCAGTTTCAACCCTCTGTTTGTTTCTCTGATATTACACCTCTAATCTACTCTGAGTAGGGAGAGGCATGCAAAACATGCTTAGGATTTTACAAAATGGGCTCTTCTCAATTCTTTCATTTATTTATTTTTTACCTTTATGCAACATCAGAGTACTCATTCTTTTTTATCAATGGCTGAACTACGTAATTTAAGTAATTTCAAACCTTAATAAAAATAATTACTAATAGTGCTTTGCATCTAATGATGTCAAAATTCATTAGAAGCCATACTTTTCTTACAGAAGAAATAAACCAAGCTTCAGCCAGGTTTAGAGCTACATCTTTAGCTGGAGGAAATTGAAAGACTGCTTTCAATGCAATAGGCTTCCAGAGATTTTCATCAGTTGAAGACAGGAGTTTGGATTCAGATAAGACACGATGAGTCACTGCTTGACTTGCACACTGCATCATCCAAGAATTCTTTATTAGATGAAGCCCACCTTGACTGGACATGTTAAAATGGCAAGAATGACAATACTATTGCAATATTTCAGACTGATCCTTCTCACCTTATCCCTATAAAGTCTTTCCATCACTCTCTAAAACTGTTACCCAGACAACACTGACCTGGCTCAGAATTGCACTCTGGAAGTATCCTTGTAATTTATACCAACAAGAGCTAGAATCAACATTTAAATATTTAAAGCAGATCACATTTTTCATTTGTGGAAAAGCAATAACTAAGTGGAATCTTATTATGTTGTTTATGTGCTGTTCTTTTTCCTAGATGTAACAGGATGTGGGTCAGGAAGAAACTTGAGTACAAGTTTGGGAATTACCGCCAAAGATATCTGGCTAAAGAAAGGTTGTCGAATTTGCATTTTGACACCTAAATAAATTATGCAACTCAAAACCACTAAGACTCCAGCAGCTCTGAAAGAGGAAAATAATTTATCTTTCAGATGAGAAGCAACTTCAAGTCCTGATCGTTTATGATTGTTAATGATCCTGAGCACTGTAAAATTTTATAAATTTTATTTTAAAGTTATTTATCTTTCTGTATACTTTCTGTGTACTTTCTGCTTGCCTGAGATTTTCCAGTAGTTTCAACTGAAAATATTTTTCGTAAGTTACAACCTGATTTTGAAAACCTGATGTATGTGTATCCAAAAGTAGTCTCACTGATTCGATTTGAAGATACTGTCTCTCACATCAGATGTTTACAAGAACACACTTGGGGCATCACAGTTCTAAACCTTTGTATAGTGCTGCCATATTCTTCCAATCAGAAGCACCTTCATACACAAGAAGGGACTATATATCTCAAAGAACTCTATGCCTGCTATTGCACTGAAGTAACAGAGGGGTACAAGCAGTCATCAGGTTTTCTTGGGCTGTGAACTGAGATGTTTATTATATGTAAATTTCTAAATAATAACATATTTTCAGAAAGAGGTCCTCCTTATAATGTAAAGCAGAGTTTGAGTCAGTGGAAAGCTTTTTAGAGAGGGAAAACTTTTAATAAATATGCAAGTCTTTTTTCACATTTGAGCTACATTTTGCTGAACAAAATGTGTATCATGACTGAGCTGTTATGAAGTTTTCTAGCTGTATTTCAGGAAACTTCAATGATAACATCACTGACTACTCACAGAAAGTTCACTTCTCTAAACACTTCTGATCTGTGGCATTTTACATAATTAAATTGTCTTGGTTGTAGTGTAATTAACTTGTCTTGGTTTTAATTAGATTCCCTCCAGGTTTTTTTTAATTACTTCGCAACTCGAGGAAAGCCTCATTGTGAACATTCATCTGAAAACCCTGATGTGTTTAATAACACCAGGTAAAAAAAATCTGTCACAGAAAATCTCATCAAATTCTATTTGCAGGCATTCTTACATCTTTCAGAAAGGTTAATATCAAGCAGCTTACCTTGTCATCCAATTTCCGTGCACTGAATGAAAGTTCAACGTAGTCATCGTTGCCAGACAATTCCTCAGCAATCACCTAAATGGAAAGCTACATTTGAGTTGTGCATGGTGTAATGGAAGGGGAGAACAATGCCTTTTTTCAGTGTGTGAAGACTCCAGACCCCATTTAGGAAACTCAAGTGTGGACCAGGTTAATGTGTTTCTCTTTGCTGTCAGGAAGAACAACACCTTGGTCAGCCCACAAACCTGAATCACTTTGTGTCACGCAACTGTGTCCATCACCTGTCAATGGACAGACATCCACATCCACCAGGGATCCCTTCCCTCTGGCCAAGTACTCCTCCTCAGAGTGGAAAACAGAATTCTGCAATCTCACAGTGTCCAAGGGGACAAAAAAGCTCTACAAGAGTCGTACTGCTCAGGTCTAAAGCCCAATTATTTTTATGCTACTTTGACATCATTTGGCAAGATAAATGAGAAAAGGAGTGAAGACACCTGGTATTAGTTGCCATGAAAGGCCCATTTACAAGCAGGAGAGCTCTCCTGGTATAGTTTTTCTGCAATAGCCAAATGGGCAAAACAATTTACTGTAGACAGAGTCAGAAACAAGTAATCCTAAATTAATACAGCATGATTCCTTCAGATTGTGTAAGCTGTATCAGTAATGATGTCAGGCACTGTGCAGTGCAACGTTATAAAAAACCCCAGCAGAACCAACTAAATCAGTTTCATAAGTAAGCCATTAAAATGCCTCAGGGGAGAGAAGGCATTAACCAAACCTGGGATATTTCACTGAAAACTATTCTTTGAAACAAACTACATTATATTCTATTTGACAGATTTAAAACTTTTTTCTTTATTGTAAATGTTCTCCTGAGGGATTAAATCTCCCCAAAGGATGTATTCCCTGGGTGTTTCATATTCATGACCACAAATATGGCAGCCACGCCACCTTCCGAAATAGGCTCTGAGTGTCTTGACCACTTCAAGTCCTTGAGAAGCTGCTTGGAAAACCCAAAAATTTGCCAAACTGGCTTGGCAGCAGATACCGGCTGCACCCCAAAACATCAACCCAGCAGAGGTGCATACAGCACCTTTTGTGAACCTCTTATTTCTTCTTTCTTCTTGTTCCTTCTTATTTCTTCTCATTTCTTTTTATTTCTTCTTATTTCTTGTTATTTCTTATTTAATTTCTTATTTCTCATTTCAGAAAGCGCAGCAGCTGCCAGAGGCAAGAGACACAAAGGAAGGAGAGGCAGGAGGCCTGCAATGCCACCCTAAAGAAGATCCAGGAGGAGGCATGGAGAAGGGGCTGCTGTGGGGACACAGCTGGAGGTTCTCTCTCAGAAGAAGGTGCTCTGTGCTGGGGGAGGCACCTCTGAGTGTGTACACCCTCAGGTAAGGCAAATGATCCTGGAGAAAAGATGCCCCTGAAAGCTATGTGGCCTGTTTGTAAGTCCAGAGCAGAACTATGAAAATAAGTTTAAAAAAAGTCAAAAAACAGCAGCAAAAAAAACCCCAAAAACTGAAAAATCCCTATTTTTCTGATCATGACCTGTATAACACAGCACCTCATCAAAGGGACTGAGTACAACAGGAAGAGAAGGCAAAGGCAGTGAAGACCATGAAGGAGGCAGGAGAGGTGTCAGAAGTGGAGCACAGGGAAAGGGCAGAAAAAGTACTTTCCCTAAGAGGTTGTTTTTGGGTTGGTTTGTTTGTTTGTTTGGGGTTTTTTTGTTTGGTTTTGTTTTTTTGGGGGTTGGGTTTTTTTTGTTTTGGTGTTTTGGTTTTGTTTTTTTGGTGTTTTTTTGTTGTTGTTGTTTGGTTGGGTTTTTTTGTTTGTTTGTGGTTTTTTGTTGTTTTGGGGGGTTTGTTTGTTTGTTGTTTTTTGGGGTTTTTGTTTGTTTGTTTGTTTTTTGTCCTACTTGTTTCTCAGTAATTAAAAGTTTACCTGGATTGGCAATTAATTAAATAAGTAAAATTCCCTGAGCTCAGACTATTCTGGCTGCGACACCTCCCAGCAGTGAGCTGTGGTGTTTCTCCATGCAAAATACTCACATGCAGCCACACAGGGGCACAGATGCTTAGCTGGGCATTAAAGTACCATCACACAGGCACAGATGTCGTGTGCCACATCCTCCAGGCAAGCATCAGCATGCTGGAAATTTGACCCATGGAGCCTGACAAATTTCTCTTTCATGTAATCTGATGGTTTAAAAGATCTGGTTAAGCTGCCTATGATCAACAGTGCTCTGGGATTTGCACACCAAATTTCACTAGTATTTTTACCTGAAAATAATGAACCTGGTCTTATAAAGGTTTGCAGACTTCCAGCTGGAGAAGCTGAACAATGTTCTGTTTGCTTTCCACAGACCCATAGAGACATTACACAGTCAGAAGGCTAATAAAATTCAAGTTTCTAGCAAAACTTGCTAAGATAGGAACTTTCAAAATCCTATGAAAAACTCATAATTCACTACGCTGAATGAATTAGGAAACTAGTATTTTTAATTCCCATACTTGACAGACACTTGGTATGTCCCCAGGTCCAGAAACAATGATAATTAATCAGTTTTTAATTATTCTGTTGAGACAAAAAGCTTTTCACACAATTTTCTTTTTTGTCTGGGTTCAGTTTTCTCCCATTCAAGTGAATGCTCTTTATAACTGCTGGACAGAAGCCAAAGCACGTAACTAAGGTCCATATTTCATGGTTACCATCCAGTGTGAGGTCAGCAGGGACTATTAACTCATTTTCTCCCATCTTCCCTTTATCCCAGTGATTTAATTTTTGCCAGAACACTCCCCTAACAAGCCTAATAACTTTAGTTGTACTAGAGCATTTGTGTTTTCACAACACTAAACTACTTTGTATTCCTCAAAGAGAACAGAAGGAAGGTCCAGAACACCACAGGGATGGGCGAGATGAAGTATGCCCAGATTATCCCAGCAGGCAAACCACACCAAGTTATTTAGGGAACGAAATTCTCTTCTGGTTCTATTCAGCCAGATGAGAGGGCGTCTCCTTTCCAACCCCACAGTGAAACCAAGTTTACTGTATGCATTTAAGCAAATCAATTCCCAGCCAAGCACCAAGGAGGACATCTAAGAAATCAAACTCCCTGGGCTCTAAGGAAGTATCTCAGAGTCCTCTGTCTCTTTTGTGGCTGAAAGCAGAAAAAAAAATCTAAACAATTAAGCCAGAAGAAAACCATCTGGCAGATCACACATTAAGGAAAAAAATCCTTCTCAATCTCATGAGGCAGCAGAGCAGATATGCCCAAAGCAGAATATTTTATTATAGCCTTCATCTTAACACAGAGCTGCAAAACTATCAAGGTTCAGTGCAGACAAGATTGATCTCCCAAGCAAGACAGCACAGAGGAAGATGAAAGAGAGGTAATACACTGGTTTTCAGATTTCAAGATACACATGGGGCTATGACAATCCAGTCCTTAGTTGCATTACAACACATCTAAAACTAATCTCATAAAACTTTTTTTTTCCCTCTGAGAAACTGGAAAAAGCCCAAGGGAAAAGAAATATGAGGTTCCTTTATGTGTCAGAGTAGGTAAAAATTAATTTCTGAAGGTTCTAGTCCTTCAACTAAAAGTATTCAAGCAGCAGAAGTTACTTGCTGTCATCCAAGTACCTTAAAAGTAGTAGTAGTAAGTAGTGTGGCTTTTTTACAAGTCATACATTATTTGTTTCCATTTCCTTAAAACAAGGAAATTTGTCAGAAACACTGTCAAGTCATCAAATAAAAAATTTAAATAAATTTCTCAGTCAAGGGTTGGTGGTGACTTAGCAGGATGCTTTTAGAGAGAATTAGTCACTTTAGATATTTCTAAATAACAGGAAAACAAAAGCAAATTAAAGACTGACTTACTGTTATAGATGACTTTCCTGCTGTGTTGCCATGTTTGAGTAACGACTTGGAGAGCTTCCTCTGAGAAACAATCTGCACAAAAATAAAAACAAAGGGAAAAATAATTAGAGTCTGTTGTAAATACATGGTTTATTGTGATTTCAGTTTTACATTGCTTTCTTTTTCTTTTCTCCTTTTGTATCCAGGTACTTTCTCAATCCATGATCAGAGTTGGCACAGTAAGACCACAACCAACAAGAAAGGTCCCCCAGGAAGCTTGCACAGGATGCAATGGAAGGACAAAAAAAGCAGTTGGGGTCAAGCAGAATGGGGAAAACACGATTCACAGCATTGAACAGAATAGCGAGATACACATAGATTTTCCTCAAGTACTGCAGTGATGGTGACAAGAGGACAGAACTAAGGTTTAACTGGACTTAAAAGACAACAAGAAGGGAGATGTACACAGCAAATCTATCAGAGACACCTCAAAAATTCAACTCATTAATTTTTATTGGAAACTGAAGTCCATTTACAATGAGAAGGAATTTATTTTATCTCAAAATATCAGCAATGCTGAATTCAAGCCAGAAGCAAACAAGCTGCCCCATATTTCAGTTTCAAAATTGTCTCCTTTGCTTCCCATACACCAGACCTCCCCTAGAACTCAGCATTATAAATGAACTTAGTCATTAACCAAATTGTAAATATACTTCAAATAAATGGCACCAGAGGGACCCTGACAAAAGATGTTATTTGCCATATCAGTAATAACTAGCATTCCTTACAATTTTGAAACATTTAAAACCAGACCAGTAAAAGTATTATGAAAAGAAGAAACCTTACAATAATGTAGAACTGCTAAGCTACAGTGATATCCTAGGCTATTAGTCACCAGTAAAATTAATGCTACATTAATTTACTTATTTGCTAAGTGGAAAACTTCAAAATGTAGACAGATGTAAAGGTAACTCAAATCATTGCTTAGAAATCACAGTATGATTTGTAATCTGACAGAACTGTAGTACAATTGTACTGTGCAGATACTGAGCAAAAGATTCATTGTGTCCTGAGAAAAACCCTAACCTCCTGAACGTGGCTTTTATACTAGAAGTAGCACATCCTTTCCACCTTTCCACATCCAACAGCACTTGGACAACTTCATCCCGACAGCTGATCTAAGTGATCCACAAATTCACATCTTTGGCAAATATGCCAAAATATTAGTTGTAAAAGAAAGGCAGTCACCGAGTGAAAAGGAGAGTTCCAAACCCTTCATGAGAGTCCTGGGCATCATACAAATTTCAGCAATAAACCACAACAGCAGGTGTTTCAGCCAGAGCTGAAATGCTCTGAGTAATACAAAGTCAAAAAATGTCCTGTGAGACAGCAGTGAATAAGATGCACATTTTAGCCAAACATCAGTGTGGGGAAATATGTTTGTCCTGCCCATCGAGTTGCTGAATTGAACAGAAAATCAAAATATTATTTTGATTATCCTCAGCTACAGTTGTACTAGAAGCAGCATGAGAGATGCAAGTTTTAAACAGGCTTTAAATGTGGGACAGGAGAATCACCATATGACAGGACAGCACATCTGGAATCACTGTGACCAGCTTCTTGTTTCTATTGCAGCTATACCTGACAGGGGTGGGTCTAATCAGTTCTTAGGCAACTTAAAGGCAAACACTCTCCTCTGGAAATTTATTGTATTCTGTATCCTTATGTAAATATATTTTCTTAACAGCTAATCTAAATCTCTGTGGTTTAAGTCCATTATTTCTATCTAATTCACCATGAATAAGTAAAACAGTCTTTTTCCCTTTTTCAGGCAATCTTTACATCAGAAGACTATTACCAACTCCTCACAGTCTTCTTTACTACATAACCTGAGTTTGTTTTATCTTTCCTTCTTGTCCAAATTTCCTAGCCCTCAAACCATTCTCTCTACACTCTGATGAGCCTTCATGGACTGGCTCATAAACACTCTTAGAATAATGCTCAAAATTGGGCATAATAGCCCTGGTCCTTCCCATGAGACGTAAGAAGAGCTTCTCATTGCAAAGCTGATACACTCCAGAATTACATTTGCCTTATTTTAAGAACACCATGATACTGTTAACTAATGTTCATAATAGGACCATTTCAGATTGCCAGCTGCATTTTTGCAGCTGGCTATTACTTAAATGAATAATTTAACACTCTTTTTTGGACTGCCTTCCATAATGCTGTCTGTTGCAAATATCTCACTCAATTTTCCAAACTAATTTCTGGATTTCAACTCTAGTGTTGGTCAGTGGCAAGAACAGACAGGACTACAAGTAAGATGACAGTATTGCTAGGATTTAGCAGTTCCTTTTCTTCCCTAGAATCTTGGAAATATTGTTTCTGGTGACCTTCTCAGTCATCCCTACATTTATTTTCTTGCCAGCTAGACAGGTTCAGGTACAAATCATTTCACTCTTGTGAACTGTGAGGTGCAATTCAGAAAATCTTGTTTGAGATTCTCAGATAGGAGATAATAAAGAAATATGACAGATTATTCTTAATATATAATTAAACTATGGGTTCTGTACCAGCCAGACAATGAATTATGGCAGCTGAGGAGCAGGGCCCATTTATCTCCATGGCCTCTCCTCCTTCCCCAAGATGCTCAGGCAACTTTGTAAAATACATTAAGCTTTTCCACTGAAAGCTGTGAGCATTGTCCACCAGAAACCTTTTCAGACAGCTTTCATATACACAGCCATGGTATGAGACAGAGCTTGGGTGGGAACCTGTCCTAGAGTAACCTCTTTAGAGAGACAGCAGCACTTTTCCCCCTGAGCTACTCAAACTTTTCCAGCTCCCTTTGCTGCCTTCCGAAGGGTCACAGCTTTCATGAGGCATTGCACAGCTTGGGAGCTCCTGTGCAGGTGGCAGATAGACGGCTCAAAGTTCCAGGGAGGATAATTTATTCCGACGTTCTCATTAGTAGGCTGCATTAATAACACTCGCTCTCCAAGCCAGAAGCATCGTTCTGACACAGTAAGCACTCTGCATATGTAAATATGTGTATTTGGGTGCAAGTGTTTACCAATTGTTAATTAAGTGGCCACTAAAACCAATCCTCCATCTGGCAACAATGCGCCAACATCGTTGCCTCGAATTGTAATTGTAATTGCAATAACTATAAAGGAGTCTGTTTTCCATAGCAGTAAATTGATTTTTTTGGTCATGCACTGTACAAAATAGGTCTCACTGGTTTAAAGAACCACTTCTGCCATCAGTTACCTATCATATTTTTGTTAATGTCTCAATACAAATCATCTTCCAAACATTATTTGGAAGCACTTGCTGACCTGATATCAGACAGCAAGTCCTAAACAATGATAACTTAAGGGACTAGCAAGCATTAGTCTTAGTTCAGAGTTACAGAGACAGCTGAGCTGGCAAAATGTCTTACAAGAAGGTAATTGACTATAGGTCTTTCATTTGTCAGACGTTTTCGGCGTGACTCTGACTTTAAAATCTTGCAATTTAAATCTTCTGCTTCAGAGAAAAAAAAAAGGGTTTATCCGAAACTGATGTGAAGAAGTGCAGAAAGCAAATGTCTAGAAAGAGAATGTAGAATGTAGAACCCAGTTCAGCCCTAGAAAACCTCGTTACATTTCCAGAACATGTATTTTCACAAACATTTTATTAGAAACATGACCTACCAACCAGCAAATGGATGTAGAAAACAGTCCTTGTTCACACTGGAACAGAGTTAATTTTCTTCTTAGTAGCTGGTACAGTGCTGTGTTTCAGATTTAGTATGAGAATAATGTTGATAAGATACTGATATTGTGGGTATTGTGAAGTAGTGCTTATTCCATATTAAGGACTTTTCAGTTTCCCATGCTCTGCCAGAGAAGGTACACAAAAAGCCAGGAGGGAAGACAGCCAGGATGGCTGACCTGAGCTAGCCAAAAAGATATTTCCTCCCATAGACTGCCATGTTCAGTATATAAACTGGGGAGAGTTGGCTGAGAGCTGCTGATTGCTGCCAAGGGATAGGCTGGGCATCAGTCAGCAGGTGGTGATTGTATTATGCACCACTTCTTTCTCTTGGGTTTTATGCTTTTTTCTTTCTCTCTCCTGTTCATTACAGCTGCTGTTATAACAATAATAAAATTTTATTTTGTTTTAATTATTAAACTGTTTTTATCTCAAGCCATGAAGTTCACCTTTTCTTTCTGATTCTCCTCCCCACTGTGGCAGGCACAGGGCAGAGGGGGTGTAAGCAAGCAGCTGCATGGTGCTTTAGTTGCCAGCTGGGGTTAAACAACAACAATACTTTTCGGGTGCTCAGTGTGGGGGGCACGTACAAGGACCAGGCCTCAGGAATATAAAAGGTATATATAAAAGATAGAAGTGAAGTCAAGTTCATTTTCAGCTACATATAAAGTACCACCCAGTTCTGGCCTAAGAGCACCACATGTCCAATAAAAATGTTATACTAATATCTTTGCACGAGGTGGAAACATGAATGTAAAAGCCACTGTTCTGTTTCTGAGAGGAAGGATATGAAGTTATTCCTGTTTATCAGATATGCAATCAGATATGCAATCATCTCAACAGAACATTATCTCAGGTAGATTTCTGGTCTGCAGTGATAAGGGATGTCAATTCTGTGGTAAGATGGGAGTGAGCAATTCCTTTGAAGACGATCTTAATTTTCCTTATTACATATAAGCCCTTATAGGTTAAGGACAGATGCCCAATATCATTGTGGAGAAATCTGGACTTACATCTCCATTTGATCCTACGTCAAATTTAAAACAGCTAAAAGAGGCTTCGCACTTCTTTTTTTTCATTATTTTAAAAGTATGAACAGATGCAAGACTCCAGATAAAAGCACCAAGGCGCTGACACCAGCTGTGTACCGAGCATTGCTCAGCAGTCACTCAGAGACAAGGACTCTGATGAAGGTTTCCTCTCTCCTGTGCCTGAGTCGTGACTAATCAGCACTGTGTAAGATGAGCTCTGAAATATAATGACTTGTTTTACCTGGCTTGTTTAAAAAACTTTAAAAATGTCTTTCTCTAGGTGATCCTTTTTTAACCAAATATAGGGATAACGTGCAATGATATAATGCAGAATTCCCAATGCTTATAAATTGAGCCAACAGCAAGTTTTCAATATGGCTTTTTAATTAAGTTATTTCAAAAGCATTGATTCAGCTTTGGAAGGTGCCACCCTGAGCCAGAGGTCAAGCATCTCAAGTTCTCTATTTGGACTGTCCTCTTCTGCACATTGCACTTTCTTACAGGAACCCCAAATTTAGTTATTTACACCGACAGATTAGGCACAAGTTTCCATCAATCTTAACAGTACACAACTTGAAGAAGTCTTTGTATCTCTTCCTTGCTAGCAGGGATAGCCAGAGAAATAACTTTTATTTCCTAGCACCTCTGTGTTAATTCTTCCAGATGAGTTATTCCTGCTACATGGACTTTCATAGTTGCCCAGCTTTCATCTAGCCAATCTAACTCTTTTCACGACTTCAAAGAGCACCTAGTCAGTTTAGTAGCATTTTTCCCTTTATCCAAATGTCTTTTTCACAGACTGAAGCTTCATAACCAAATATATTTAAGTGCAGAGCCCTTGGTGGTAAACACACTTCAAGCCAGGAGAAGCAATTTCCCACCAAACAGCAGTGGTACATACAGGAACAGAGGGTTTTTCCAACAGCATCCGCTAGCACTGTGTTGATATATCAAGGAAAGAAAAGTAACAGTCTTACTCTTTCAAAAAGAACATGCCTCAGATCTTGCACCAACCCTTATGTCATGGTTTAATGGCAGCTTAGCCAGCAGCTAAGCTTCACACAGTCACTGCTTTACTCCACCACAGTGAGATATAAGAGAGAATCAGAAGAGTATAAGTGATAAAAACTCATGGGTTGAGACAATTAACAGTCTAATAGGTAAAGCAACTGTTATCTTGTCAAGTTTGTGTGGTGATTTTAACATATACAATCAAAATGACTTGACTGTATTCACCAAATAGTTTTAATCCTCGTTGTACAGCAAGAGAAGGATTCTGTGTTACATAAAACTTGAGATATAACCATATCAAAAGTATTTGCCAGTTATGCTACATGCTCTCTAAAGCTCTTCCCTTTTAGCATAAAAGTACAACCTTTAAAGCACCTTTCTCACTGCTACAAAGTCTCCCAAATGAAGGACAGCAATACTTTCCTGATATTGCTGTAAGTGGAATGATGCAACCAGAGTGACTAGACAAATGACTGGAGAGTTAACATTTATGAAATATATTCTGCAGCTTGTAAATTAAAATACTAGTGCACTCTTACTATAATCAATTCAAGTCAGATACTGTAAGCCTCTAAATATGCACAAATATAATGTCAGACCTTAATGACATTTCACTTGTATAGGTGAATATGAAAGACCAATTTTAAGCACTGGCAGCAGAAGTAGCTCTGCCTCACAGTGTAAAAACTCTCCCTTTCTTCATGCATTCCTCTTCAGCCTGGTTTGTGACAAAGCAAGGTTTATACAACTCTGATGTGCTTGTGTTTCTCTTACTATTTATCCCCCAGCTGTTTTTGAACCCACCAAATCGTTTTCATGAACGTGGCACATATCTGCAGATGCACCAAGCATGCTACATTTCAACATGAAGAGAGACCAGACCTTATGTAAATGTCAGTGACTGTACTCCACTCTCATGGAAAAAAAACCAGTTTGGGGAGAGGGTCACAGACACTGAGAAATCCCTTCAAGTGATCAAGTTCAGATGTATAGGTCCACGGTAAAGAAAGTTTTCTTCTGTCTAACTGCTCACAGAATTCTTGTTCCTTTGTAGAGCCAGTTTCAGTGTTATAATCATCCCTCCTGTACATATGATTCTTTCTGTACCATACTCATGACTCTTCAACACTTCTTTTGTTTTCTATAATATTGTTCAGCTCAGAGTCTATTTACAGCTGAATTATACCTCTCCCTGTCTTTGTTAAAGACCTGTACTTGACAATAGTCAATCAAAACAGAACACTGAGAATAAAGATATGCCTATCACAAGACGCATAATCTTATTACAGGAAATATCTTTTCAATAGCTTAAAAGGTCTTTGAATTTAATTAGTGTGTAGAGTAGCAGTCCTTTTAGAATTAGTCATAATAATATCTCCTTATAATAGCAAACTAAATTTAAATTACTTTTCTAAAGACTGCTACAGTAATTCATACAAAAAGATAAAGCATGTGAAAACAAAGCAGTACAAACTGTACAAGAAATTCTATTAACTGTGGCAAGATTCATCTAGAAAATGTTACAGCTTCAGAGATCATGCTGCAGTGGCAAACCAATATCCTCCTGAGGATAACAGAGGTGCTGAAAGGGTTAGACAAAGTTAGGGAGAGTGCTTCACTCATTATTTCCTTCTGCTCTGAGTCAGCGCTGGTAGAAAATGACATTCCTATCTAATAAAGTACATTATTCACCCACTAATGAATTGAGCAACTTCATTTGGAGGAGATCAAAGGCCAAGTATTTAAAGGTACCTAGATACCTAAGGAGGTACACAGACATCTAATGAGATTTAGGAATTGAAATACCTTGAAAGAAGCTGGTCCTGTCTTATGCACCACAGAAGCAGTCAACAGTCTATTAAACAAATATTCTCATGCAAACTGTTTCAGTTTAATTAATTCAGGTGCAGTCATGACTCTTTTAGCCTTTCTCTAATTCAAGAGCAAGGGGACTTGCAATGGCTGAAATTGAACTAATAATCAGTCAGCTTTTTCAAGTGCATAATCTGCTAATGGCATATATTACGAAAAACATGAGAAACAATTATATTCATTACTGAGAAGGAAGATTTTCAATCCAATTTGTACACAAATATGTGTAGGGGTAACATGAAACCTCAGAATAATACTTGAAAATGTTCTTGACAGGAAAAGATTTACATCTCTGCAGTTTTCTTCTGCTACTAGTCGAGCAAATAAGGGAGTAACAATATTTTAACAGTTCTATAAATTGAAAGAAACTAAACAAGGGATGTAATCCCAGATTTGAAAATAGCAAAGACCAGCCACAGTAAGTAATAGGAAAAAAGCCACAAAGCCTATTCTCACAAAATATGTCACAGAGAATAACCCAACCCACAGAGCTGGGGTGGTTCACAGCATTTAAGAAATGAAAACTTTATTAGTTCCCATAATTGAGTGATGTTGCATGCACAGCAGAGTGGTAATTAAGAATGTCTTGGCAATTTCAGTTTGTTTAGCTCTCATCAGAACATGGTTATTCATTGAAATAGTTTTTGTGAGCTCTTAAAGAACAAGACCAAAATTTCTGGGTGAAACTTCAGAGGAAAAAAGTCTTTATAAGCCACCCACCTGATAGTTCCAATGTGGTTAAGAAATTAGCTCCTGTTATTAGAAAGTTTGAGCCCTTACTGTACTATATGATGCAATTTCAATGTTCTATAAAATTCATGGACTATAAATCTGAACGATTCCAATAAGAGAACCCTAGAAGGTAATGACATATGAAGGCACTAACATATAAATGGAATAGGACCTGGGTTTGGGGTTTTGCTGTCTGTATTGGGTTGATTTTCCTACAGCAGCCCTCACAGGTGTGTACTGTGCACTGGTATCTGGAGAGGTGTTGATAACACACCAGGGTTTGGTGACTGCTGAGCAGGGTAGGCACAGCATCAGTTCTGTCTCTCAACATTTCCCCCTCTCATCAAGGGGCTGAGGGTGGGCAAGATCCTGGGAGACCAGCTCACCCGAATTAACCAAAGGGATTTTTCATACCATGTATCCCAGCCAAGATCAAATCACCACACTATCCCGGCTGAATACGAGGAAAATCAGGCTGTTAAATTTCTGCCAGTGCTTTTCCATCTAATCTAATCTAATCTAATCTAATCTAATCTAATCTAATCTAATCTAATCTAATCTAATCTAATCTAATCTAATCTAATCTAATCTAATCTAATCTAATCTACTATGTTGCTTTTTTCATATACATAAAACCCTGACCCACTGAACAAAAATCAATCTATCTCCTGACACTCAAAACAATTACAGATTTTGCAAGCAACCAAAAAGCAACAGAAGTACAAAACCCTCAGTGACTAGGTGAGGATTCAGTTGGAAGGGATTAGTCTGGGTGAGTGGAGTGCCTGAACACTTTTCCTAGGCACAGGGAAGGAGAACAAGAAAAACAACGAGGAGAGAAGGAAGAATCTACTCTCCAAAGTTACAGACATCTCTAAAATCAGGACAAGGCATGAACTGATTCAAAGCATCTAAAGGAAGCTGTCACCAGTGTGAAGGTGCCAAACACTGGGAGCAGTAGGAACAAGAAGAGTCCTTCAGGCTACATTACTGTGAACAGAATTCACACTATTACTTTTTCTTGGTTACCATTAAAATTACACTTCCTGTGGCATGGAAGTTGGAATTAGGTGGTCTTTATGGACCCTTCCAATCAAACCCTGCTGGGATTCTAGGGATCTAATTTCACAAATATGCTCCCAACTAAAAATAATCTTTGTGAGGTTACAAGCAACATGGTACAGTTTCCTTGATTAAACAGCTACCATATGACTCTAAAACTTAATTGTTAAAACCTGGTATTATTAGATATTAGCTTTATGAATTTAGTTAGAAATTAAATGCAAAATTAAAAGTAATAACACATTTTTAAAAATTATAGTTTTTAGTTATGCACCTTAACCTACCATTTAACAGTGTCACTTTATTTAAACAATACAACACAGACAACTTAATTGCTTGGAGTATGGTACATTCCCTTAATGGGAAGTTCCTTGAGAAACTCCATTTTTTAAACTATATGTAATTGCAGACCATATTTTAAGATTATGCTGCTAACTGGGATAAATTTGTTTGCACTTTCAACTTTCCTACCTTCTCTAATATTTTAGGGTTTTTTGATCTGGTTATCATTCCAACTGTAGAGAACATGTTTGTTAATATTCTCCAATCTGCCCATTACCAGGACACTCAAGAAGCTGGGAAACTGGAATGTAGAAAGAGCCTTTCTCAGTAGAAGGAACAGACTTTTAGTTCTGAAAAACACACCAAAAAAATCTGTCCTAAACACCTCACACTAAGCCTGCTCCTGTCAAACCTTTCAAGAGATAATCTGCTATTTTTTTTTTTTTCTTTTGGAAGAGAAACTTTTGAGTGTGATGGACAAAACAAATCACTTTGAGGAAATGTCTCTATTTAGCACATTGACCTTTATGTAATTACACTCATCAGGTATCTACCTACAACCATTTGTTCAACCATGTTTAAATGCTGTGGCATAAGAAATTCCTGTTGATGAATCTGCTTTTCACATCCAGGTATGACTGGCTGCATACCAGAATGCTGCTCACCACAGTATTTTACCAGTAGAGGCACAGAATTAACCTGTCCTGGCAAGAGCAGTATAAATAAATCTTGCTGAAAATCCAGTGGGATGTCTGTAGACAGTATATGGCTCAGGATCTAACAGATTATAAATCACTCCCCTCATCACTGTCACGGAACATAAATTTACTAGAGCACTTGAAAGGAGATTAGCGAGACCTTCCAAAGGAACGCATTTTTTCATCATTCGCATGCAGGACCCCAAATTTCTGACAAACTTGTGCCTATTGGGTGGGTTATATGTAAAACAGGTCAGAATAAAGATAACATTTACTCCTCTCTATGAGTTTACTGTATAACTGTGCTATTGTCTTTCCCGGCATTTATTATTTGTACTCATTTTGGTTTTGATAGAAGTATTACAGGATTTGGGTAAAGATCACAGATCTAAGTGATGATCTCAAAATAGGTACAGGTAGCAGTGACTCTCTTAGGAGATCAACTATTACCTAAAACAAAGCAATAGACCTTGGCACTTTTATGGGGGGTGGGAAGAACATCAGTCTTTCAGACTATGCATAAATTCTACAGCCTTCCTGGATGTCTCAGTAAGACCTGCTCACATTAGGAAAGTGAGCTGGGAGGCAGACACACACTCACACAAAATTCTGTTTTATTCAGGCATTGAAGTGATGTAGACAAATTCATGTCAAAATTGTCTCAAGAAAAGCCATGGGTCTATTATCGTCATTAAAAGAATGCTGTAATTCCACCACACAGCTAAGCAAGAGTAAGCTCCATATGTACAGCCTGTGCTGTAGGATTTTCAACTTTGGAGTCTTCACTTGGCTTGACTTGGATGATAATTCTAGTGTTACTATTCTATCAGTTTTAAATTCTATATAGGTAAAAAACTAGAAAAGAAGGGGAAGGAATACCACCAAAAAAGTCTAAATATGAGATAAGAGTCCTCCAGGCTACATTACTGTGAACAGAATTCACACTAGTTTTTTTCTTGGTTACCATTAAATTACACTGCAAACAGCCCAGCTGTGTGCTATTTATAGTGATCAAATCATTATAAAGACATTTATGCTACAGGCAGCAGCAGTGACATTTCCTCCCCCCTTCTTTTTCAAGCCAATTAAGCAAGAAGAACATTATAATAACATTTTGCTTTGTTTCTCCTTCTCCTTGGTGTTATAGGATAGCTTATTTTCATTGATTAAAACCACAAGAATTCTGTCAAAAGGAACAGACGTTATAGTGCACTGTAAATATCCTAAATAGCAACATCTTTATTTTGAGCTTCCAATTTAGTAAATGCATATATTTCATATTATTTCTCTTGGTGAGAGGACTTTTCCTCATCCAGCATGTTTGGCATAATAGGTGTGGGAAGAAAATCAAAGGGATTCCTGTGTGGTGAGGTTGAGGGAGGAGCAACAAAAGGTGAGGAAACAGGGAGCCAACGCTTTGCAGCATCTTCCATGACACGCTATCCTTTTCATAACACAAACTAATGTGGAAGCACTGCAAAGGATAATCTAAACAAAAGCACTTCCTGCTCTTGGCACACAACTCACCACAGCATGGAGAACAAATTTACGCTCAGCTCAGTGAACTTTGGCATTGCCATTATGGACAGAGCAGAAATCTGTGCTATGAAACCCTGCGTGACAAAAACTGAGCCAGTCTGAAATAAAAACTGTCATGTCTGGGACACTGTAGTGTGCCACCAGTCAGCAGTATGGGAATTCACCACAGAGCTGGCTATGATGACATCTAGATATTGATCTTGTGGGTAGGGCTGCTCACCCTTAAATTTAGGAATCCAAAAAGTTAGGTATATCCCCTAAGCCAGCTGTCTAGACTCTCTCAAGAACTGATGAGGAAAGACAGGTATCTCCTGAAGACAATTTATCCTAATCTATGGTAAGTGTCTCAGGCAGAATGAATCGATGGTTGGAACTGTCTGTTTCTCACCACTGAACTGAAGATGGAAATCAGAAGAGTAACTTAGTCTAGACACCTAACTTTTGGATGACTGAGAGTCAGGGAAAGGAATCCAACTCTATCTCTCTATTTGCCACATCACCAGGCACTACCCTGTGTAAATAAAGTGCATTTTTAAGTGTTTCTTGGACTTGGAACTGGCTTTAAATCCCATGCAATGCTAGGAACAATAACTTTCTTCAAAATCAGTCTATTTAAATAGTCTATTTATAGACCATCAGAGTATTTTCTTTGCTGGTCTGATGAGCATAAGCTTTCAATGTCCAAGGCCAGTCACTGATCTTCTATTTCCTATAAGCATTGGCTGACTTGAAGCTGTACTACAGCAGTAAAAAAAAAACCCAAAACAACAGAAGTCCTCAATTGTCCCATTCAAAGCACCGATTAAGAATTCTGCCACGGATGACAAACCTCATCCATCAGTCACTCAGAAAAGAACACAGTTCATATATATATACAAAAAACGAGCAACAAGGGGGGAGATGGCAGTGACACGTACTTGTCCGAGAGTGCACTCCATGCCACCGAGGAAATCGGCTTCCTTCAGCCCGTTGTGATTGCTGCTAATGTCATGGACCTCGAACCGCAACCGCTGCACCTCCTCAAAATAGAAGTCCACCGTGAACAGCTTGGAGAAGACAGGATTTATACAGGTTCGAATCACTTCCGTCCTGTCAACCTGTCAAATCAAAGAGAGGTCACGTGAGAGGCTTCCCTTTCTGCCAGTGATGGAAAACCATGAGCTCCTCAAACACACTTGGCTCATTTATCAGGACTGACAGCTGGGACCGTGGCCATGGACAGTGCTGTTTGTACTGTCAGCAGCAGCTGCCCTTTCTGTGCTGGGCTGACCACAAGCACAAGATAACACCACCTTCCCTTGCCTCTCCCTTCCAGCAAGTCGTTAGCAGAATAACTGGGAAATACACTACAGAATAACCACGGAATTTACATCTCCAGCAGTATCCATCCATCACTACAAAAAAGCAGCAGAGTGGTACAGTTTCATCAAAATAAATGGAAAAGAGGGTAACACCACCAGTAATTACTCATTTCAGACAATTTGCATGATTAAGGAATTGGATCCACAGCAACAGCTTTTCTTAAAAATATACAAATTTTTCCATCCTGCTAAGCTGCGTCACAAGAATCTGAAGGGTTATACAGTGTTTATTCCTACCTCTGAGTCTTAAAACTTCTAAAGAGACATCATTAAATCTATATTGTAATTTCTTTAAAAAAAGTGCTCATAGATTACTCTTTAGTTCTCTTAAGATGTAGTACTTGGGTTTACTATTTTTGAAATAGGCTTTGCTATTTTTCATTATGATGCATCATTGGTGACAACGTAAGCAATGAAGCAATTTCCTTTTTTCCACTCTCTTTGCCCTGGCACAGAAAAAAACCTTAATAATTCTATAAGATTAAAGGAACTGATCCTGAAATGAAGTAGGACTTGGGCACATCAGTCACTAGATAGGAGGTGGCTGGTGTGCCACGGAACAGACAAATTAAATTGCTCAGAGGAAGAGTGATGAGATCCTTTGTCTGATTCCCGATCAGGAACATCTGTTGTGCAAAAAATGACAGCCGCTTGCTTCACTTTTCAGAGTTTATAATGCATTAGCCTTTCTAGTAGTTATCGGCAAGGACACAAAGAGTCAAGCAAATCGACAGCAGGGTAAAAAATGAACAGTTCCTCATAGAACAGGTTTATTTTAGTGCTCATCAAAGGTGAGATTGACAGCTCTGACAGCCAAAATCCTTTAGCTAAGCATCAAACAGATGCTACCACTCCTGGAATAGACAAAAACCCAGTGTTACCACTGCTGCCTTCTCACACAGCTGTGCCAATGTGCTCTGACTATGCCAGGATGAGACCATCACAAAGAGGAAAGCAACATTACTTACATATTCATTCTTAATAGATTTGCACAGATTAACTGAAAATGATGGGTTTGATATCAGTCATGCAAAGAATATTAAGAATAATATAAGGTGATAAAGGATACCGATTACCTTCATTCAGATGCTATCTCAATTTTTTTTTGTTATCTCCACCAGCAATCAGTAAGACTCCAAATCACCCTTACTGCTACAACGAGAAGTATTTCTTATGTCAGTTAACAATGACTAATCAGTTTACTGAGACATTCCTCAGACCTCTTCTAACTGAAAAGTCATCTAATTCACTTCAGTGGTCATCTCATAAACTAGTGCTTCAGCAGACCCAATAAGCAAAACATTTAAATGTATGGTTTAAAATCTTTTTTCATAGCCACAGCAATCTCCTAAACTCATTCCTTGAGTACAAACTGTTAATTCAATGGCATCATTCATCGGTACAGATCTCAGGCAGTAACTGAAGTTTCTGTTATTGTTTCACCTCATCTCTTCCTTTCTGCTGGAAAGGGTTCTCCACTGTGAAATACATCAAGATTTACACTTGCACTCAACACAGGTTAAATATGTGGCTGCTCAAGGGAGTAAAGTACCTGAAAATGGAGGCACAGGTCTGCACACAGGGACATTAAGAATTTCAGTCTCACACAGAGATAAGACATTGTTTGCTTTTTCCAGCCTGTGATTGACTGACATCCCCTTGACAGACACTGTACTGAAATATAGCCATTTCACTGTATTTCCCCAGTCTTCCCACATTATTGAGATGATACATCAAACCAGCGTGTCAGAGAATGGGATTATGTGAGAAAAATCTGTATCGAAAGAAGAAAAGCCAACAGCTCCACAAGCAATATAAAATTCCTTGTGCCTCTCTCTGCCATCAGCTGTAGCACTTACCCCTGTCAGTCTACCTTGCCTCCAGTCTGCTTTGTCAGCATTTTTCAGTTACCCTACTCCCTGGCTAGATAGTCGGGAAGTGTCCTCAGCATGGGAAGCCCGGCTCCATTCCCTGGCTTTGATTACTGTGCAGCAGGGCTGAGCACTGATAACCAGCTGGAGTGACTCGTGACAAAGAAGCCTTGGCAAACAGGACAGCTCAAAAAATTCCCCGACTCTCATGGAACACCCTGAGGAGCGTTAGGAGATGGTATATAAGCACAAGGAATAATGTCCACTTGATTCCTGCCGCTTTTTAAAGGCTGTTCTTTCTTGAGTATTCTTGCTTTCATATTCAATCATAAAGCCTTAACACTCTCTTTAGAAATGCTGAATGAACATGAAACCTTAATGAAAACTGGCAAAAATACTATTGCTAAGTGCAGTTTCAAGCTGATAACCATCAAAAAGTTCATGATCCACAGGGCTGCAGACACTTACAAAAACAAAACAAAACAAAATAACAAGAAAAACCCCTGACCTGGTTTTGACCAAAAGTTATCCTGGCACCTGCAGGACCTGTTTAATGTCAATCAAAAATACAGTGTCATCCTCCACACTGACCCAAAATACAGGTTCATAGCTGTCTGACAAGATGACAGCCTCAAGCCAGATGCCCTTAATCCTGCTGTCACCCAAAATCACTTATAGTACTTTCATTTATATGGATGATGAAGGCTCAAATGCTTAAAGAAAACACAGTTTAGCTTTGCCCAGCCTCATTAACTGAGCACTCAGGAAGTTACAATTTCTCAGCATGAATGTTTTCCAAAACATAATGAAGAACATTAAATCTCCATTACTTTTGGGACAGACAACTTTAAAGTCCAACAACAGTATGTCACCCAGGAGTGGAACGTGCACTTTCGGTCTTGTTACAGAACACCCTAATCCTGACAAGAGACAGATTTTTCAACAGGACATGGACAGGGGTCATGCCCACAACTTGACGATCTGCTGACGCCTGACATACGAGCCATCTGGTTTTTTTGGGACTTTGCTAGAACGAGGAATTTCTCCAACTCACTGAATCAGAACAAATTTTCAAAAGAAACAATTGACAGCTACATGCACCTTTGGGGTGTGTCAGGGGGTAAAACTGACCTTAAAAAGAGCAGTGTTCATCTGACACCACGATCCGAACATCTGCTTCATGGTGCAGCTTCATCTGCACTTTCCCTTCAAGGACAATTTAAACAGAGAAAAGGACTTGCATCTTCACCTCCTGGGATGGATTCACACTGCTTTCCCTCTTCATCTCTTTAGGTCCTTGTCACTTCACAGAAGGTGGCACCCTGCTGAGTAGCCAGGATTACTTGGCAGGCCCATCTGGACGCAGCCACCCTGTGAGCTTCCCCTTGGGGAACTATGAATGACATACAAACACCAAAGTTGGCATCCACAGTGCAAAGTGCCATCTCAACAGCAGGAATTAAAATATAGGAAAGAAAGCGGGCCTTCTGAACCCTCTTGTCAAACTTGCAGGGAGCTGGAAGCTGAGTCTGAAAGCTGTTTTCTCTGTGTACTGTTGACACGGATGGACAGCTGTCAGAAATGTTTCCCTGTTCACCCACCACCACTGCTGAAGAACAGCAAAACTGTCTTTGCAGTCAGACAGCATCATATTAAAGAAAGCACAAAGGACAGATGAACAAATACTAAAATCCAGGCTTCTTATGCTGTTTATATCTTTCGTCTGTGAGCTGCTGAAAAGCAGTGAGTTTTGCAGAACTGTGATAAATATGGTATGTTCAGTGAGGAAACAGTTCTTTATCCTAGAAAAAAAATCACTGACAAAGAAGTAATTCAATGGTTGAAGTATCAACTAAGGATCTCCATCTTCCACTATTAGTTGAGAAGTGAAGCCAAGGGAAAAGATCCAGTCTGAGGGGGATTTTTTTTAATCTTCTTCTATCAAAACTAGATGAAGTTTAAACTATTGCATATACAGGGATGAACAAGAATTATGTAAAAGTTTAGAGTCACCTGGTATCTAGGGCTTTCAAGTGATCATAAAAACAACTTTGTCATTATGTCCTTGGGAATGAGGAAAATGGGAAATTGCCCACTGGACCCAAAGCTCTGCACCTCAGTGCCATGCTAGAGTGTTTAGCACAGATCAGTCATGTGGAGACTCCATGTCCCACACAGATAATTGGTACCTATCTGCTCTCCACTGTATTTCTAGCAAACATGCAACTAGCACAAAAGGAACACATCTTTACCAGTTGTTTCTTGGCATCTTTGAGGTGAAGAAGACAAGGGCCACGAAGAATTCACTGTGTTCTCATCAAAAGGACAATTCTTGGGGGGAAATTGTAATCAGGCTCATGAAATGGTATAGCTGCCTCATGAGGCAAAGAAGATCTGTGGTCTACAAAACAATGGCCTGAAAATTCATACAGGTGCTGCAGTTCCTTCAGTGTTTGTTGTAAAAGCCTTGTTGAAGAGCCATAAAAATTCAAATTCCATTAAACAGAGAACGCCTGTGCCACCAGAATATGTTTTTTGTGGTTGTTACATTTTTAGCAATTTCTTTGTCCAACAAATTGACCCATTGCTCCTTATATATTTTAGAGGCCAACAAGGGAAAACCAACAGGCTCTATTTTCTGTAGAAGTCATTATAAAATGCTGATTAAATCTAGTAGAATCACATTTGTTAGCTGAGATGACAAAAAGTACAGAGGTGAAGGGGTAGCATTATTTTTAGGTAATGTGAATCTTAACAAGACTGAAAATTTCCATGATACAGTACCGTACATGAAAATTTGATACCAAGCAGAAAGCAATTTACACTTTGCTTGCTGGTTTCCAAGAAAGTTATTAATATATTTTTTATTATTCACAGCGCTTTCACAGCATCACATTTCTATCCCACAAATGATAAGTTATTGCAAAGGTCACCATAATTTATAGCCCTTATTTTAAGTTTAATTGATTATTGAAAACAGTGGAAGGAAATTAATAGATCTTTAATTCTTTTCAAGCTGTAGAGCTCAGGGCTGAGCAAAATCTTCTCAATGTCAGCAGAAACCTTTTGCCTCAGGCTGGCTTGAAGAGAAGCATTTAATGCGAATGGTCTTAAAATTGCAATAATTTTGCAATAATTTATTTTATTTGTGTATCTATATAAGAATTAGCTTGTAAACCTCTAAGTCACAGCCATGAAGACTCTCTTTCCAGCACTGGAAAACTGATATATAGAAACAGCCCAGAGAACTTAAATTACAGGAAAACCAGGGTTATCATTTCTTAGTTGAAAAGTTCTTCATTAAGAAAGCCCACTTCTCTG
This sequence comes from Prinia subflava, assembly GCF_021018805.1. Classification (NCBI taxonomy): domain Eukaryota; kingdom Metazoa; phylum Chordata; class Aves; order Passeriformes; family Cisticolidae; genus Prinia; species Prinia subflava. The sequence continues at coordinate 110,623,509 of NC_086247.1, read as the reverse complement.
CTGACAGCCACTGACCAGCCTCTGCTTGATTACTTTTACTTGCTCAGTTACTTCTCACTGCTCTGAAGCAGGAAGAGGATAATTTATTATATACAGTATGCAAAAATTCTGTGAGGAGTTCACAGATGGAGCTGCCTTACATGCTCATAGCTTTTAAAAGAGGAGAGAAATGAGATTGTTGATGGGTACTTGCATGTGGTTTGTCTCATGCAGAAGCAACACACACAACAGCTCTAAATTCAGTGCACAGTCCCTCAGTATCAGCACCTGAGGGCTTGTACTGAACCCTGTCAGACTTGAATCCTGCACAGGTTTGAGAGTCTCATCTGAGCAACTCCAAGCTCGAACAGCTAGAAAACACAAAAAAACCTGTGGGTGCAATACAGGTAAATTCTAGTGCCAGGCAAATTGTGGTGACATTGTTAAGGATAAGAATGAGGGAGATTCACTGGACTGGAAAGAGTGCTGCTCAGACCCCAGTAGGATGAAAGCAGGACCTAAATTGGTTGAGAGCCCTTGTGCCAAAATCACTGGTTTTCTGGAACAAAGATCTCTGAGGAAGCTACAACAGCCCCCTTCAGTTTTCAGACCATGTGCATTTTTCGTCACTGATTACCTGGGTAAGTCTAAGCTTTCTAGGCTGCATAAAAATACTGGAAAGTGTATGGGTATCCCTCCCACTCACTGTCCCTTTTGAAAGCTCAAATACAAGAGAAAAAAAAGCAAGAGCTCTGCTAGTGCATTAATGCACAGTCACACTGCTCCTGACTGCAGTAGCTACTTTATTTTAGTTTTCTCTGGAAAGAAAAACCTTCATTTCATTCAAATAGTTCTGGGACTAAGAGAACACCAAGTCTTCTCAGCCTAATGTCACGAAACCCAAATATTTTGGGACAGAGTGATAATTTTTAGTCACTGTATGGACTGCTATGAAAGCAAACAGATTAAAATTGTTATCTTGTTGGACTTCCATGTAATACTCTTGGATTTTAAACTGTTTTCCTGGTAGCTACTGGGACTCCAGCTGCATCATAGGGAGTGAGTCATAGCTGTTGTGTCCCTTAAGCAAAGACATGATCAGGCATATTACAGGGAAAGAGTCTGCAAACATTAAATTGGGTTAAACAAGAAGTCAGGTTAAACAGAGGTTTGACAAAAATTTTGCCTAGAAAGGTTTGAAAATAAGCCTCCTGGACACCATACTCTGTCTGCTCTGATGTAGACCAGAAACACCAACTTTAATCTCTCACGCCATCGGAGACCATCTGAGCCACCAGGCCATGGGTTATTTCACACGGCTCCCTCTGCATTCTGTTCTCTATACATTATAAAATACTATTTCTCCCAGAGAAACACACTGCTACCATATCCCACCACTAACTTTCCTGGCTAAGAGCACCTTAAAATGCCACACGCAGCCTTCTGTTTTCTTGGCACACGAATGCAGTGCCACAGCACTGGAGGCATGGGAATGTCGGCAGAGCCCCCACAACATCAGTGTCACCACAGGGTGTGTGAGGGACACCAGGACAGCGGCACAGCAGCGCCTCGGGGTCACGCTGGGCTGGGCTACCAGAGAGCCCCAACTGCACACACACAATCACTGACTGACCCCTGACCCGGCCTGGCCTCTCGGGCTCTCTCTGCCTCGGCTCAGCTGCCAGCACTGCTCTGACTCCTCTCTGTCTGCTGGATCTACAGGGGGAAGCACCAATGGGAGGAAAGGGTGGGGAACTCATGGCCTGGCCAGTTGGAACTCAGGGATGCTGAGGAAAACGTGTGAGCCAACTTTAAACTGGTCCCTCTGAATTTAGATTTGACATAAAGCATGGAATAACAAAGAACTCCAGCCCTGACATTTCAACTGAAGAAAAACATAAATGCTGCCACTTCTCTGAGCCCAACTGCCATGGGGAAAAACTGTAAAGCATGAAGCTTTTTCCCATCTATTGACCTTGAGCTATAAGGAACTATGCACCAGCTGCTGCACTGTGAATATTCAAGCCAGTTTTGAAAAGTCAGTTTCAGAACATCTCAGTGAACCTGAAAAGTACAGTGGCTCTTTAGAGCACATCATTAATGTAGCATAAATTAAGGTCTTTCCAATGAACAATGATTAACTGGACTGAAAAGTGAGAGGACCATGATAAGGTAGAGAGATAGCACTGTCTTTTCCATAAGATATTTTACATTATCTTTCATGTAACATGGGAGCACTTGGAATTCTGAATTGTTTTGTGTAATATTTTAAGTCTTGCTAGAGATAAGAAGGACAAGTTTGAAGAGAGAATGTCAAATGAGGTATGCATAATAGATTTGGGAAACTTCTTGACAAGCAGTGGAAATTCCTGCAAAGCAGTACAAGGATTGAATCTCATGGATTTAGCCTTCAGGGTAGGCTCCCCCTTGGGCATAAGGGGTCTCAGTCTTTTGGCCCTATCACTGTACAGAGTATTGCTCATTCCTCAGTGGAGAGGCCTTTTTTCCATATCCCTGCTTAAGCCATGAAGGTGTCTTCAGAATTAGCTATGAGCTATCACTCAGAGGTGACCTAACACAATACCCTCTTGGGTCCTGAAAAGTTTAGGCTTACATTTCCAAATAACTAGTTTCCTTTATAATCTCTTATAAAAAGCTTGACCATCTGCACTTGCTGTGTCCTGGTGAGGAAACCCAGCAAACTCCTTGACTCCCTCTACACAAGGCCTGCAGCTGCAGGAGCTGATATTCTGGAGGTCACACATTCCAGAGTGACCATGGACATGCACCAAGTTGTGTTTGGAGCAGGTAGCAATAAGAGTGCTGCATCCTTGCCTTCACTAGATTACCTCCTGCAGGGTGATTAAATAGAGACAAGCAACGATTATGCCAAAGCCCTTTATCTTATTCTGGTAAAATTTCTGAGCCTTAACAATCACATAAAATTGACAACTGTAGAATTTTTGGGATGAAAGAGTGCATCTTCTGAGGTACTCAAGACATCCTGACCCTAGTCAACACAGAAGGCCCTAACAGAAATCACACAGTGGCAGAAGATACCCATGTGCTGTGATCCCTGCATATTCAACAAGTGCTCAGCAAACAGCACAAGAGCATAATGACCTGCATCAACTCATGGGATAAGGTGTAATAACTCACTCAGATGTGATTACACTGGCATAAGAAAGAAGAGAAATAATTTTTTCACTGAAAAGTCTTGAATGCTACCTCCAAGCTGAGCCCTGAGCCCTCAATGCTAGATCTTTCTTTACTTGATATCCCAGATACAGCCCAGTCATTCAAAGGCTATGATGACTGCCATTTACTATTCCACAACCTTCATTTGATGTTAAGAGCTTCAATCATATCTTAATTTACATGTCCCTGAGGACACAGGCTTTCTGTAGAGGACAAACAGAAGTGGTTTGAAGTAGTAATAAAAATATTCATATATATCACCATTTAGCTCCAGTTTCAACTTGTCACGAACTGCTAGGAAGCAGTTTAGTGCCTGGCAGCTGCCTGGAAGTCAGAGCACTATGCAACCATTTGGAAGTTCTTCAGCCATATATTCTCCACACAGTTTCCCTCACAGATTAGAAAGTGAACCTTGGGAATACAGGTTTTCACTGAAGCAGTTTCAGTTTCATTGTTATTTGGTTGCTCTTTTTTTATCTGCTTCTACAGAGAAACACAGTTCTGTTGATTATTTCTGTCCGAAAAGGGAGAGTTTTTTATGTGTCAAATACTTGGCTGTTTTTCCCCATACTGATGATATTTTAATGTCGCCTGATAAGCTAAATTTTAAATTCTTTACTGTAAAATGAAATTGTTTTGATAATTCTTTTCATTCAAAATGCAACAGATGGCCTTGCCTGCATGACAATAACAAAAAATGGAGTATGATTTAAAATTTGCTAAGTACCTGATGGCTGAGTTTTTCAAATGCCATTGCTTGGGAATCTTCAGCTCATGAACAGAATACTGTACTCACACAATTAGATTCTGCTACACCATGGGGCTACAAAGAAATTAATTCAAACTTACTCTAATCAGGATGCAAAGCATTTATTTGCTAAATCCACCTTTCGGTGCTCCAAAACTAACATCCAGAATTAATTTTTAGTACAGCCAGATAATCTCACATCCAGGGCACCGAGCTTCTACAGCATTTACAGTCATGTTTCTTCTTTTCCTGATGTCCTGGAGGACAAAAGATTTAGCAGATTGACAGATACGTTGTAGTGCCAGCCCACTGGAACAGTATGGCAGACATTTGATGTTGCTGAACAGCAGCTAAGCCTGCACAGAGACCTTTAGGGGTGTTCATGGTGGCACAGGATTGATCAGGATAGAAACCCGACATTATACAATTTTTCAGGAACTGACACATAATTGAGAACAGAGAAACATCAGGTGATGGAATGATCTTTGCTTCCTGAGTATCAGTAGGGCTACATTATACTACACAAGAAGTCTACGCTGCTTCAGTAATTTGCTCTTTAATTAACTGACTATAAGAAGTATTTTGATAATTTATTTATCTTGAGAAAGATTTCCTGCCTCATATACCCAGGTAATAACTAATATAGATTCTCAGATGGGTTAATGAATTATGTCAATTGATACAGCCCTAGTCAAACTGTTAGTTTAAGAAATTAATCTTCTAATGAAGCGCTCGTAATTAAAGATTTAATAATTTGTTTTTAATGTTGTATTTCAACTGCTAAATCAATTATATCATGGAGTCATTAGCACTGGAAAGGCAAAGTACTATTACACAAGATAAACTGTGCTATACCAGTTTTTCCTGAATTCCTATACCAGAAGAAACAATATACAAAGTCCATTTAGACCAGCTTGAGTCTTCACACACAACTGGGGAATTTGGGCCATGCGTTTGAATGACAGCCTAGAAAAACAACAGATTTGTTGTGACTAAAGTCCATTATAAAGTACTCTGACTCTTTCTTTTACACATGGGTCTTTTGAACGGGTTTACCACTTGCTGAAACCATGACATCCCAACAGCTTGATCCACTACACAGAAACATCAGTGGAAGCCTTTCTGTGAACTACTGCAAAATCCAGGAAAACAGAGTAGGGCATTGTTCTTCTCCCATTTATACTCACCAGCACACATTCTGGCATTGAATAGTACAGAACTAATTGGAAGTAGAGAGCAAGTTTAGCTGAGTTGTATTACAGTCTTGCTGACAGCATCCAGTCAGACTTCTGACTTGGGACCTCTTTGGTTTGTACTGCAAGGATCTCAGTGAGTTAAGGTTGCTGTAAGTATCTGGTAATATCTAATTCAAAATGGTTTCTAAGAAACAAGAACATTGGGATCAAGCCTCATATATATGTATGCTATCCAAAGATGTATAAACTCAATCTGAGATGACAACAATTTTCCCTTCCCTGAGAATGACTGGTGCCTGGGAAATACTACATACAGGGATCTTCTTTACTGCACCTGACATGCCTACACAACCACTACAGGCAATAAGCAGCTAAAGTTGCTTCCTGTAATGGCTTCAGGTCCTCCTGGAAAGTGTTATGACTTTCCAGGAGTTATTTGTAAACATTATGTCCATAAACATAGGGTGTAAATTATACATGCTTCACCATGATTCAGTTTGTGTATATCCCACCACGAGATCTTTCAGCCCTGGCACTCAGGGGTTTTAACTTACGATGAAAGAGCCAACAAAGAAAGCACAACATTCTGTGGAAGACACTGCCCACTAGGAGGGTGGTCAATACAGATTTACAAGAAACCTAGGACAAAGACATCACAGAATAGCCAGATCCAAAACCTTCAGACAAACCCCATGGAACTGCCAGGAAGCCCCGTGAAACTGCACATACTACTGGCCACAATAAATAAGCAGTGCCAGCAGGATTTGGTCCTCCTGGTAGACTTTAAAATTGAGCTGTGACTGAATCTATGAAGAAGCAGCCTCATAGCAAGGTAGGTTTTGATGGACACTTGTCCCTGTGTAGTTCATGGCTTCCCTTCTGAGGCTCTTGTTAAGAATGGCTTTAGGGACAGACAGTCCCATAACTAACTAGGCTCTTGTTAAGAATGGCTTTAGGGACATACAGTCCCTAAACTAACCAGGACAAGACACATAGACAGGAAAAAAAAAACAGCTTCAAAATGGAAACAGGGCCCAGGCTGCTCTGACTGTGAGAATAGAGGCAAAACACTCAGCACACCCCAGCAGTTCAGCATGCTCAGACCATGAAAGAGGATCCCAGTTCCCACAGTTTGCATGCACAGCCCACCTGGATTACAACCTGGTGGCTCAGAAGTCCTGTGCTCAAGGCTATTCACAGCCCTCACAGCTTCTTGCCCCTGCCTCCTGTTCTGGAAGACCACTGCAGTGGAACGTGCTTAATTAGTTACTAAGTATTTCATAAGCCATTTGGTCTTTATGCATTGGGTCTTAAAATTTGGTTTTGCTGATACTGCTGAAAATCTGTGAGTTGTATCAGTGATGAAAGGCATCCCCAAGAGCCATTTTGGATAAAATATCCTGAATTTTATTGTGCCTTTTTTGGAAAAGAGAAAAAATTAATGCAGCTAAATATGATCATGTATATTCTTGTCCCGAGAGAACACTAAGCTTGACTCACAGAATTACCACATTTGTCAGTGAGGCTCTTCCACTTTCAGGGGCTGTAAAACTGTAATAAGCCACAGAAATCTTTGATTTCAGTTCTCTCTTTGTGTATTTGAGATCTTTTCCTGACACAAGCAATGTTGAAGTCAACAAAACTCAAATATCCATTTTCATGTCTTGCTAAACAATGGAAATGAAAAGTAATGGAAATCAGCAGCACTGCTATTATGTGGCTGTAGTGTTGAATGTGTTTATTTTCTTTGCATAAAATAGATGGCATTTTATAAACCAGCCTTTCAGCATAGTTAATATATTTCAGGCTTTTTTTTTTAAATTGGTATATTTGGGCAATTTATCCAACGCTTCCATAATAAAAAAAAAAATTACCTGCTCTCCACATATCTCCTCTAAAATTCCCTTTGACAAGAACACTTTTCAATATCTTCTGTGCCCATCATGGCATTTTCTATTAACAAACTAATACAGAAATGAGAAATGTAAATAATGCTTGACAAAGTTTGTCTTTAGAGCTGGAATACTGTAGAAAATAGCTTCTCTTGTAGATGTTTGGGGAGAAAACACACTCTTGAATTCTGTTCCAAATTATGCGACTTAGAGCAATGCACTTCTCTATCAACATTCCATCCCCAAAACCTGTGAAGGTTGGACTGGAGGATGCTCTTGGTGGTAGTTTCAGATCAGAGCCTTGTGCAGCCCACAGGCTGCGCTTATCAGGGCCAGATTTAATAAAGGAAGGGGTGGGTCCAGGCACACTGTGTGTACCATCATTGGGGTGTACTTTTCTGAAAACTACCACCAGGTGCCACCCACCCAAACAAGCTGGCACTAGACACACTCTGTCTATATAAGGTGCAGAAAATCATTATAAGGTGCAGTGTGGTGGTGCATTATTTTAAGTTTATTATGATTTCATATTTGTTGTAATAACTCAGTTTTGTGTACCCCATTTTCCTGCTTTATGTGCCCCCAATTCAGTTCTGTGTATCCCTATCCCCCTCATTAGTATTCCTTTGTCTCCTTCAGTTGCTTTAAGTTATGTGTGCACCTGTTATGTTATGTGACTTTCAGTTATCTGTCTATTATCTTTCCTGCCTTATGTAAACCCATCCCAACATCCTGGATTGGTTTCTGTTAGTTTTACCCACTGATGCAACACCCTAGATACAGACCCTAATTGGTTGCTTTAAATTTACCGCTCCCTTTACCCCTCACCTAAGCCTGTTGTATAAAACCCACTGCCCGAGCCCTGCTCGGGGCTTCTTGGGGTTTCGCTTTTCAGTTGCTCATCTCCTTAATAAACCGCTTCAGTTCACCCCAAGACCTGTCTCGCCTCCACTCCATCTCTGCTTCCAAAATAGACACTGCCGAGAATATCGGAGTCCCTGGGTGGGGAGGTGAGAGCTCCCCAGGGGGAAGGTGTCGCACCCCTGGCCGCTGTGTGCCCTGGGACTGAAGAGAGTCACACACCGTGACAGTGCAGAAAATCCTTCAGCACCTTATAATGATTGCAAAAGTCAAAAGAAAACTCTCCCTTTAGCAGCTGAGTGCAAGAGGGATTTTGGCTGAACCATGCAGTGGAAACCAGCAGCAGCATGTCAGGGGGCAACTTGCATTGATCCTATTGCTGTAAAAATATAGTGTGCACACAGCTACCAGTGAGACAGCCTTTAGGAATTTGATCACTGATGGGACACAGGGAGGTTGCAAGCTACATGTATGAGAAATCCAGCCTGTAATCCATTCCCTGTCAATCTGCCATGTGTTTGGAGCTCCAGGTGACAGCCCTGAAAGACACATAAACATCCTGCACTAAATGACTCATCCCAACACAGCACTTCATACCAAAACAAGGAGCCCATTCTTCTTGCACATTGAGAAACAAAAGCAGGACTTGGTTTTTGCCAGGTGGAAGCAGTGACATTAGTGATGTAGCAGAGTGATGTGCCATGCAATGGGGAGAAGAACAGGTGAATAGCTATCATGGTTAGAGGAAAAAACAGTCTAGGGAAAAGTGACAGCCAGAGGACGAAACTCCCATTATATAACCAGGAGAGAAGCATTGTTCATCCTACTATCTTATTGCAGGATAAAAAGATGGTGGTATTACCACAGAAAAAGAATTACCACAGGCACACTACTCTCTTCAGCTTCAAATAGAGGGAAACAAGGGCAGTAGATACCAACCATGCCAAAACATGCCAATATTCAGATACAGTAGAGACAGAAGCGGTCTTCAAACATCCTGTATCTCCAGAAGGCAAACTTGTTTTAAATCAAGAACTACCCCTTTTAAAATATTCCTGCTGTAATTTTTTGATAGGAGAATCCTCCTATTTACTCAGAAGAAAGTAGTTCAAGGAGAATGCCTTTCTTCATCTAGACACATTGAAAAACAGGAAGAAAAGAGTACAACCAATCATTTATTCATTTAGGTCGAGTCCTATGGTCTTTACCCTTCTTTCTCTACTTCTAACTTCTACCTTTGATTTTATTTTATCAATTTTAAGAAATGATTTCACATTTCAACCAGTTAGCAGATTTTATTTTGTCTCTAACATCACTTCCTGCATTTGCACAAAGCAAATCTTGTACTGCTAAATGTATTCAGCAGCAGCCTTTCACTTCAGGCATCTTTGTTTCAGCGTCTTCCCATCAAGATCTGTACAGTCTGATTTTTAAGGCTGCTCTGTTCCTGGTGCTCCAACTGATTCCAGCAAGGACTGCAAACACCCAGCACTTTTGAAGGTCAGATATAAAGTGGTGACTAGCAGGACAGGCATGACCCAGCTTGGAGGTTTCCCACAAGAGAATGTAGCTCCTCCGAGCCATGGAGGAAATACGGGAGATAGAAAAGCAAGAGCATTGCATGAAATTTGTCCTGAGAGTTACACCAAGTTGTGCTGGAATGCTGCTGAGGATGATGGAAGGCAGGCCAGGGAGCTGGTAAATGCATGGAAAACTTACTCAGAGTAACCTTCTCGATCCTTTACAGTGCTTCCAGCTGCAGGAATCATGAGTTTTGGCACCTCTCATTAAGACCCCCCCGCAAAAATAACTGTTTTCTTAATTAAAGCTACTTTCTTTGTGTTTTTGGGAAAAGTTCTAAAATATAAGGAGAATAATCTAGTAATTTGAAAACTGGATGATAACAAAAAAATGAAAATTGAGGTAACACTGATTTTTCTTAAACCCTTTCTTTTTAAATGATCTCTTAAGCTAGGAAACTTGATGCAGTGCCCTGAAATGTGTGAACTTGGTTTTGTCAAACTTTGTAATTCCTGCTGTAATGCCATGATTTGTTGGGTCACATGTAGGGAATCAGGCAAGGACTTAATGCTTTTAGGTTTTGGTATGTCAGGTTTGAAACTCTGGCATAAACTGCCAGAACATAGCATCCCGTTTGGTCCTGTGAGTTACAGTATCTTGGATGAGCATGAAACCATTAGTGAAAATTAAACAACAGAGCTGGCAGCCATTATAGCTACAGAGTCTTGCTGAAAAACACATATGTATTAGCAACTCCCCATTATAATTCAAATTGATTTAATGCTAGCTACCAAAAAATCTGCTGGAAGTTGCATGCAACCATCAGGATGCCATTAGTAATCTAATCCATAGCAGTCTGATGGTTAATGAGCCCTTTGGAATGTAAATCACTTATCTCAATTTCAGCATCAGTCTTGGTGCAGGGAAGGACAATCTTCTGCTAATCCAGGCTCAGCACTAAAAAAAGTTGGGTTTTTTCCTTTAACTACTTAATGATGTTGCAAACAAATCTAAATGTTAATATAATATGTGGAAACATGGCTGTACAAGCTGCTGCCACAAAATTTTTAAGGGACAGGTGTACCAAAACACAGAGAACAGCTGAGAAGATAATATTTCAGCCATGATTCCATTAGGGATAATGAGCTGGAATCCTTGTGGAGCAAACAGCTTTGATGAATCAGATACATTGGATCCACAACTTTGCAGGATGAATATTTGTATATGCACTGTTTATGAAAAAAAATAAACCAAGAAAATAAACTCACTTTGAATCAAAAACTATAAAACAAGACACATGAGCTATAAACTCTATCTGTTGTTTCATTTCTCCCCACAATCCCAGTCTTTATTTTGTCTTCCTAACCATAGACTCTTCAAGGCAAAAACTGATTCTTTTAAGATATGGTGAGGATGTTTCTATAATCTAATTCAGCAGCAGATTATTTCCTCATAGGCACTCATATAACAGGGGTGGAAGATTTAAGGATATCCATGCAGCTGCACCCTTGTCAGCTAATATGGAACTGCAGATCACACACATGAATGATAATGTGCCCTAAACTGTTTAAACATGTTTAATACTGCTTTCCTGCCAGTAAATCCATCAATTGATCTATCAATATTCAGAACATATGTAAACCCACAATGCAGAAAAGATGGTCTTGAATCATTGCTAAACTTTTCACTGCTTCTACAAATACTAAAAGAGCAGTGCCTTTTTTTCCAAAAAGGTCCCTTTTTTTATTCATGGGCTGCTCTATTTATTCTATGAAAACTGTTTATCAGCATATATATGAAATCCTCCAGACTTTGCAAGGCTTGTCAGAAACTAAATTTTCATGGAACAGTAGGTAGTGCTGCTAGTTTAACCCTGATTCAATAATGCATTTATGTGCCTCCTTTCATGCAGGCTCAGAGTTCTCCTATTTTAATGGATGAGCAGACTGCAAAAAGGTAATGAAGCACCTAAGTGTTCTGTGAATTGGAGCACTTCATAATACTTATGTAGCCATGTAACTCTTAAAAGTCTTCTTTTCTAACAGTTACAATACTGCTGTTCAAACAGCATTTGAGTCCTGTTTTAATTAGCTATTGCTAGGTAGAACTTTAAAAACCTTTCTGAAACTACAAAGACACAATAATTATTTAAATACTTTAAATCAAGCTTATTTTTGCTTGCTACAGCTATAATTGGTTTGTTTAGTAATCCTACACAAAAATGGCAGAAGTATTTTCCTAAATTCCTAAGTTTGAGCACTGCTCATTCCAGCAGAAAAGCTTTGCTGTTGCTTATTTTCACACATCATTTGGGCTGAAAACTACTGCAGCGAGGCAGGTTGTGTGGACCCTGGCTTCAGCTAGCATGGCCTGTGAAGCAGAGAAACTCAAAAAGACCTAGGTACTCCAACAGGTAGCAGGTCTGCCTTTTTTGGCATTTTTTTGAAGGACTTCCATAAACATACTTGCTTACACAGGAAAAAAAATCCACTGATAAATGACAACAGATTTCGTCAGCAGTAGAAAGTTACGGTTCTTGACATCTGCTCCTACACCATATGGAGGCAACAGGAATTTTAATCTAATTTTTAACCTTTAAAAATGTCTCACCTGTATCCTAGAAACACTGTAATACCCTCTATGGAATTGCCACCAGGCAGAAGATCTTTCAGCATCTGTCTTAATCATGACAATCGCTTTAATGAAAAGGGGCATTGAATTCATTCGCTTACATTCTGTAGGGAACACTTGCATTTTTAAATGTGATTTCTTAATTGTAATGTGGCATGGAATTACTGTAAGGTAAAGGCAAAAAACCCCATCTAATTGCAAATTCTTTAAAACATTATCTTGGATTTTTCACCCCTGCAATACAAACCCACAACACTGTACACTCAAACTCTTAATATATCACAGTGTGGCACAGCTAAGTAAATGGCTAGTCTCAGAAAATGAAAGGCTGGGGTCAGGTTATTTTTTAGAAGGTAACTTATGTAAAGAGCTCCAAATGAAAGCATACATTGTAGTTTTCCTCAGCTATAAGACCAATCACGGAATAAAAGAAGAAAGGAAAAAGAGCTAACATATTTAGAAATATCAGCAAGTTTCTGAAGTGGGTGTTTTTGTCATGCTACTCAGTTCTGAGATGTTCCTGGGTTAAAAATTGACGTCTAAACTTGTGCTGGTGATGTTTGGATGAAGCCCTGGTACCATTAGGGAAAACTGCACAGGGTCTGTCCACTACAGATTTCAAAATTAAGTTGAAATGGTAATTAAATACCAATTTCTCTGGCTAAAATATCACAAAAGTGACTGTTACGGTGAGTCGTCCCGAGGCTTGGGAATCAGACGGAAGGGGCCACGTCAGTGTTACCTGCTGAGACACACTTCCTAAAGTCACAACAACAAAAATAAGAAACTAATACAGTGCCCATGTTACATACCACTTAGTATCTTCTGAGAGATTTTTTTTGCTTCTGTAATTACCTATGGAGACAGCAATCCTGGAAATATTGCATGGAAAAGGTGCCAGAACACCTAAGGGGCCAAAAAGACTAGAAGATGTTGTTGGTTTGTGAGGGTGGCAGACTACTCACTGTATACTACAGAAACCTGAAAATCTAAATCTTTCAGGAAAGGAACTGCTCATGTGATGAGAAGGTCTGAAGCCTTCGTGAAATATTCTGAAGGGCAAAGCATTCCCAGATGACACATTTAGTTAAGAGAAGTGGGAGTTACTCCAAGGTGGTATAAAGTGCCTTGGAAAGCTTGTCAGGTGGCATATGGAAAATTTAAGCAATGTGTGCAGGAGTGCACATATGGTTGGGAGGCTCTCAGAAGCACTAGCAGAAGTGGCCCACAAGCAGCAAGATGATGTCTCTGACACTGCACTCATCAGTTACAAGAACAGACTGGTTGAACCCGGCTTTAGGTGCATCCTGTGACAAACAGCAAACCAAGCCACCAGTGTCACACAGATTGTCCTGTTCTCAGCAGATGTGCATTATAACAGGGTGTCTTAGTGACACAGTACCCAATCCAGCATACACCTTCCTGCATGTACATCCTCCTGGATGAAGTCAGGAAGGTGCTGTTCAAACACGGACTGGTTTTGACAGTATTTCATAAAACTCCTGAAGAGCTGGGGGGCTGAACGCTCTCCTCCTGAGCACTAAACAGCTACCCACACCTTCTGTCAAGTACATCTGTTATTGCCAAACGTATTGTCAACACTTCTATTTACAACTTAACACATTTTTAATTCATGCCACTTCCAAACTGTGTGCAAATACTACTATCCCCACCCGCTCCCCCAAAACTCAACCCTACACAAGTAATGGAAGAGTTTCACACAAAACAGAGAACTGGATTCTTGGGCAGCCTGCGATGGATGCCACAAAGACCTGGGCTCCTTTATCTGAAGAGGCTAGGTAGCCAAAAGCCAGTTCTGCTCAAGAAACCCACCCTCTGCCTTAGGGGGCCTACAAGTTTCTAAGGAACAGATGCTGAGAAGTCATACAAAAAAAGGATTAGTAAATATTTGCCCTGCCTCCTGCACAGGCCACTGCAGGAGACAAGCAGTTGACTGCTTGAATCTTTGGTCGGACACTGGTCACTTTTTGTAGGATCTGCTATCGGCATAAAGCTATGGTATCCAAACATTGCTAACTCTCTTTGGGGAAAGAAAAGCAGAATCCAAGCAAATCCTATCATATCCTGACTGGTTCAGGGGGCTTTGGGTAGCCCAGAGCCAAAGTGGTGTGCAGTGACACTATGGAGGAAGGCTGCTCACCCCACGGTTCTCAGCTGCAGGCTTGTGCTGAGCACACACCACAGGCTCTACTTCTCTCAAAGAAGTAACAGCAAAGAGAATTCAGGAGAGGCAGAAGTGCTGCTGTAAATCTATATGCACATATGCACATGGAAGCTTATTTAGATATGTCTCTGGATTTTCACATATGTAGAATGTGCTCTGAAATCTGCTTTCCTGAGTGAGAATCTGCTCTGAAATCTGTTTTCCTGAACAACTGCTAACAGAAGTGATATTAGCCATCCAATATAACACTTGCTAATTATACACACTGTTTACTACCATTGCATGTAAACACTGAAATTTGCTTCCCATTTTTTGTTTGCAGTTGGAACATCCTATTGCCTTCAGGAAGTGTCCATGTAATATGAAGGATTTCTAGGAGGGGAGGAGTGGCATTGAAAGATGTTGAAATAAAACCACATCACTTCTCCGTGAAATGTTCAAGAGCAGATGATGATTGTTCTAAAGAAGTGGTAGAAAAGCATAAACCAACCTCCATAGTGTTTAGTGAATATCTAGCCCACTTGCAATAAACCCAAGATCATTCAATTTGTTTTACTTTTAAAAATCTCTTTCTCTGTGTTGACATTGCAAGAACAGGGACTTTACTGTTCAATCCTGTGTTTAGGTTCTTTCCTGCTTTGAGTGTAATGTCTTGTCTCACAGGGCTAAGAGGAAAATAAGCCCATCATGCACATATTAAGCATACAATAATAAAGCCCATTTCAAGAAATTATAAAATATTGCTCATTGCTTTCACTGTTCTTCAAGGAGGATGATAAAAAAATATTTGCAGAAGTCATTTAGCCACTAAGATTTATTCTGATGTCTATCATCAGTAGGGAAAGAACTGGACCTAATACAGATATGAACACGATGGGTGTCAAGGGACAGCACCAGTATTAAATGGGCCATTTAATTTTGGATAGAGTAATTAAAACAAAAGCCAGAATTTCTCTAGGGTTATAAAAGCACTCGTGGATAAGCTGTACTCCAGGAAACCTGTGGTGTAGCTTCTGTGAAATTCTGATTCCTCTAAAACGAAGACATCATGCTGTGCATGGAGAATTTTGCCTCCAGAATATTAAGACATATATTAGGACATTGTGAAATAATAAGCAAGAGTCATTAGGACTGTAGAGATCCTTTGAGAGAATCTGTCCATACTTTCCCTTCCTCCTGACCTCAAATATTATTCCTCTAAGATATTTTGCTTTGGACAGTTCCTGGTGAACAAGGAAAAATACAAATAAAACCCTTTATTTCTCAGGAAGCTTTCAGAAAATGGAATATGGAAAGCAAAACTCTTTTAAGAAAAATTAGGACAGTCTCAGTATTACTCAGGCTTACATGGTTATTGGGCTAGGGAGCTAGAGAAAGTAACTGATATTTTCTAGCCTGTACTTATCAAATGATAATTGAAAGGTGGGATTTTTTTATACAACTGAAAATATATATCTCCATATATTATATATATATATGCTTTTAGAAATGCTTTAGTCATATTTACAAAAGACTTATGCATTTCAGTCAGAGAAGAAAGCTTCCAGTACCCCGAACCAAACCATACTTAATATTTTTTTTCTCTTAATATTAATTCCTACATTTAAGGAATTTTTTTTTTTAATATTCCTATTCAAATCTACGTTCTCTCTTACATGGGCAAACCTCGCTGCAGGGCCCTTACACAGTGCAGGTTACCAGCCAACACATTTGTCCATCTCAGAGAAATGGACATGAGAGGCCAACAGGGCTCCAGAGACCACTCTTCATAGTTCAAGTGCACTGCCATCCCACCATGAAAGATTTCCAGGAATTTTCAGATTCATTCAGAGAAATATTCATCTGCTTAAACAACAATTAAGAAGCAACCAAAACACAGAGGGGAGGAAAGCCAAGCATTCTCAGGGGGCTCAGAACCTTTCATTTATTGTTTTCCACGCCATTACTCATCTCTAATCGCTCTTTACATCTTACTCATCCCACTCTGAGGGAGGAAATCACAGGTTCACCATGAACACCCATGTGGGCACATCCATGTCTGAAGTGAGACTTCAGCTACACAATATTCTCCTCCCACTCCATCACAGCTGAATGCAAAGGACAGCAAGGTAAAACGAAATACATATAAACCTTTTTAGTATCAAGGAATGAAAGACAGGATGTCAGGGAGAGGAAGAGAGGTATTTTTCCTCACTCTTCCAATCTAGCAAAGGTACTACCTGACTCCCACAGTGTTTTCATCAGCTGTCAAATATCTCACATTATGTGACTGTTACAATAGGTATTAAATATCAGCATGTTACCAAACTTCTAAGTACTGATTGCAGATTTTTCCGTAACAGTAACAGGGGTTTAATGACAAATAAATATTCTTGGTATTTAGGTTGTATCTAAGTCAGCACTACATTTGTTACAGATTTCAAGAAGAAAGATTTCAAGACAAAATATTTCTCAGTTCTGCGAATGTGAATGACTGAGAAAAACTAAAATGGGAAAAATAATTAAAAGATTTTTTTAAAAAAACCTGCTTTTCAGTGAGAGCTAAAGGGAGAAATATTATTCCTTTCCCTTCCATTCACCTCCCATTGCAGGATGAAATTGATTTAACCTCATTTACTGCTCTCTAGGAAGAAATCATTCAGCCATAAGCCTCCCAGGGAGCTTCCCTTGGCTGAACAAAAGCTCAAAATGTCACTGCATTTACAAATGAACAGAGCCTCTCACTCAAAAGGCTTCAGTGGAGTCACCAGGAAGAGCTGTGGCCTACAGGTCTCTTCCTCTCAGGGTGAATTTATTAGCAGGATAATGTGCATGTTTCTCTCAGTGAGGAGAGGTACCATGGGCTTGGCAGATAAAGCAGTTCCTGGCTTAGGTTCAAATGCATTTATAGCCAGGTGTGACCTCTCAGTTCTAACAGTGTGACCTGGAGCAGTGTCCATGAGGTTATGTAAGATCAAATGTACTTGGTCTCAATTTCATTGGGAGACATTGCCAACTGCTTGAGCCTTTTCCTAAAACTGCAGCACACTATGCTCAGTCTCCTGCAGTAATGGTGTGATGGGAGCAGGTCACACAAGAAATCAGGGCACCAAACAGTACTGAGCTTTCCAATCTTCTCCTGGCTTTGCAAATCTGTTCCAGTGTCTCTATTACAGTGTTAGCCACCAACAGAGATGGCAAGAATGGGCTCTCTTGCCTCTCAGACCCATCCCATACACACACCTCTTGCACATCTACTGCCTGCAGACACACTTGGACCTTTTTATCTTTAGTCCCACACAAAGCACGACTGCAAGCAATCTCAGCTACCATGAGCCATCTTTTTTACCACTAGGCATTTCCCCTCTTGTTTTATCACTGCCTTCCCCGTGCATGCTGCTTGCCACAGAGGCGCACATATAATGCTGTCAACAGAGTGCAGCCACAGAATGCTGATGGTGGCTGTTTCCAGCTTGGTCTAGATTCCCATACAGCTGCTTAATTTGTTAGGGGAACAAGGATGTTGGTGTACATAGACTGAGACACATACAGAGCTGGTCAAACCTTTCTGGGAAAAAAATTAAATAAATCTTGTTGGAAATTTTGGTTCTTGTCTCAGACCTTCCTCCCCTGATCCTTTGTTGATGTGTCTTTGCCCTGACCTTGTGCTGATGTAGCCCTATCAGGTGTGACCTCCAAGTAACACACATGTATCCCAAGTCCCACCAAATAAAGTTCTACCAATAAAATTCTTCTTTGCCAGTAAGTTATTTTGGATGTTTTCTGGGTTTCCACAGGCTTTGCCAGCCAAGGGGCAACATTAGCTGTACCCCCTGGAAGACGTTTGGTGGTAGAGCTACTCAGGAAAAACACTGGTTACACGGATCTGGCCTGCGTTTGCTCCCCGCTGACTTTGCTTTGCCTTGAAATGGTTTCGCTGGGGGTGAAGAGCAAACATATGTTCCAGCAGTATCACTTGCAGCGCTACACAGGTGGCTAAATCCATCATCATATGGCATCCACTGCAGGCAAACTAGCTGTGAAACGGCACAACGCCAGCCCAAACCACACATGAATAGACAAATTAAAAAAAACCACAACAACCCACTCCTTAATCCAAGGCCACGAAATACGCAATTCATGAACAGAGTATTTATAGTATGTGAATTCACAAAGCAATTGAAGGAAGAGGGACAGAGAGCTGGGGATGAAAAATTCAGAAGGTGCTTTTTGCCAGTTCCCATTGCAAAATCCCACTGCACAAACAAAAATCACCTGCCTAAATTTTACTTCATTTTTGTTGTTTTGGTTTTGGTTGCTTGTTTTTGTTGGGTTTTTTGGGTTGGGCTTTTTGTTTTTGTTTTTAAATTGTGAATACAGATGCTTCATGAGTATAAAGTGCATATACAATTAGCCATTTAGAACTGACACACTTGGCAATTAACTGTGAATTCTCCACAGACCCGTGCATGTACATACATAAATCATTTGTGTGTACACTTATGGAGATTTCACACTTTGGATACCTGTGCCTTAGAAATCTAGTAAGTCGTGGGTACTTGATGTTGGGCTGAAAGTAAGTGTGACTGCCAAAGGGAATTGGTTCACATAGAACACAATGGAAAAGGTAAGAAAAAAAATGCTTGCCACAGTCAAACAAGTCCTCACAACAGTCTTTTTTGGTCTCTCAGGAGAATAAAGAGATTAAAAATTTAAAAGAAACATAACAGAAAACAAAATGAGGCTTTGCAGCCTCTTCTGTTCAAGTGATTTCTCAGTTGGCTAAGATACAAACATACACACAGTTCTCTCTTCACACATTCTTCTCTGTCAAGTGCCTGTGTACCTGCACAATGCCATTTTAAAAAGGCAGAGTCCCACTTCTCACAAAAAAAAAAGGTTGGTATAGCAAAAGCATCCACCTAAGAGATGCTTCCCACCAAACTGAGAGACTTGCTGAAAACCTTCAGAACAGTGTCAGTCATGAAAAGAAATGCAAAACAGTTGCAGTTTCTGTCATAAATGATCTCGTTTAAGATGAAAATATTTTTAAATTGCCTGCTTTCTTACTTACATGCTCTACTCATAGAAACTTTAGTGTCATGACAAGGATACTTAGAAAACCTACACTAGCTGATCTCATAATTTGCATTGTTCTGTTTCTGTTTGAGCAAAGTCTATCACATTCCTTCCACAATAACTATACTGCAGTTTGATTTACTGATATAGACCACAAATACACTAGAAAACCTACTTAGGCACACACTACAGTATATAATCTGATTAACAAAATGGTATAGGATTGCAGCATTCAAGGACTTGATTCAAGCAAATTCAGTTTCAAGCACACCCTTAAGTCTGCCTTAATTCTGTACAGTATCTACTCAAGCCCAGCTGATATCCAGGAGGTTTAAATACATACTTAAATTCTTTATGAAAGAAGTTGAGAGGAAAAGCATTATTTAATTCTAAAGTGAATTATTCTTCAGTTCAGACTGTGTTCTCAGGAATTTGATTACAAATGTTGCCAACTCCATGGTGAAAAAACCACACTGCTTTTAACATCAAAAAGCCCCTTCTTGGTATTCAAGGAAGACCTGTTGTCATTTTGGTAGACAGGAAGAAAAAGTGTACATGCTCCAGCAGAAAAACACATTAGGCAGGCCTGCTCAGCATCTCTCCTAAGTGGCCGTGCTCTTAAAGCTCTACTGCCTTAAGTATAGAGCGTGGCCTCCACAGGATTAGTTAGGTAAAGCTCAGAATTTCACTTGGATTTAGCAAAAAAAAAAAAAAAAAAAAAAAAAAAGGGGATAGATGTATCTGATAAGTCATAAAGAAATACTGGTCAATGCTGGAAAAAAAAATCCACATGAACAAAGAGAAAAAAATCAGCCCCATTCAATCTACATAATGAAAATCTGGATTAGTGCCTCATACAGGAAGACAGAATTGAGCATCTTCTCTCTCAAAGAACCATTGAGTACAAATGAAATCAAACTATAAAAGGTTCAGCCAAGTCACATTTTGAATTTAAATTGATCTTATTTGGTTGGCTTTAGTAATAATTGTTTCTGAGACAGCCTAGAAAGCTATTACCTGAAAGATTCCATATGCATTCATTCCCTTATCATTTTTTTTCCAGTTTTCTTAAAGCAAACTCACTTGCTAAATTTATGCCCTATAAACCCTCTGCTAGGCTTTCACAGCACGCACTTCTCATTAGCCTTCAAACACTTGAATCAAAGATGATGTAAAAATGAGCTCAAGTAACTGCAACTTTCAGTTCCTTAGATTTTGTTAAGACTGTAGCCTGAAATAAAGAAAGAAACTACTCTAAAATCCAACACAAATATAATTCAGCTTCTGCTTAAGCCCCAGTTAAACCAGGCTTCTGATTTGCCTTTTAGTGACTTCCCTCAGCAATGCAGTCAGACACATGTTCAATAATATGGTTGCATCCTGGTAATAATATAGATAAGTCCAAACAAAATAATAGTTACGTGCAAATGAAATCAGTGTGGCTTAAAAAGCAGCAGTTAGAAGTTAGTGCGTATTATAGAATTTTACTAAATATAACTGATTAGCTGAAACAGATTTCTCTTCTAAATGAATACAATTAGGCATATGTATTATTTAGAGGCAGCTTACAGAAGCAGTAGCTACAAAACACTCCCTTTTTATTAATAGCAATAGCAATGAGTTAAATAGCTAAAAATATTAGTATATAGTATTATATAAAATTAGTATAAAGTTAGTATTAGTATAAAGTATTATATAAAATGAGGTATTTTCATTCAGATAGAGGTTAAATCAGTTTCATAATTTTATAGTTCTTTGCATGCTTTTTTCCTTCAAATAACCTCTAATCTAAGAACCTCATAAAACTGTCTTTGCAGAGATTCCATAAACCAAACACTGCAGATGGCAAGACCAGGAATGTATCAAAAAATGTATACCCTGAAAGAGATCTCTGATCCCAAACAAAAAACTCTGAAACATCTCTGAGTTGTGAATTTCGGCCAGATGTGCAGAACAGGTGCTCACAGTTTTCTCTGAGCGCCTCTCCTCTCAAAAGCCAAATCAAACCAATCAAAAAAGTCTAATTTGGAATCACAGATTTGATTCCAGCATGGCTGAGCATCTTCCAGAACCCTGTTACAAACTACATTACTTTTTAAGAAATTGAAGATGAAATATTTATTTCATCTTTTCCTAGAGCTGTCAGTGGCTCTGAATACCTGCTGGATGACCCGAGACTCAAAGAGATGGTGACACCGTATTCTCAGACTTGAAGGAAAAAACTAGAAGGGAGGTGAAGCTGCAGAAATTGTAGCCTTGCCGCATTAAAACTGGACATTTCCAAGCAAATGGACCATATGCATTATTCTGTGTGGCACCTGCTGTTCCATTAAAGTCTAATAAAGCCAGTTCAGAGTAGCTTCTGTCTCATGTCACAGAGGCTCTCTGACCTGGCAATTTCTAGTACTCAATAATTTAATACTGTATTAGCACATTTAGTGAATGTTCCCCGAACAGTAGCATGCCACAGGTCACTGGTGATTTCAAGAGCAGGCAAGCCAAAATGGTTGTGACTTCGTTTTAGGACAGCATATCCACAGGATGGGGAAAGGTTCACAGCCCCTGCACGAGTAAACACAGCATACCTCAAGAGCCAAACTCTTATCTTCAGCTTTCAAAGATTACTTTGATCCAAAGGACAATGGAGTGGTGCCAGCCCTGGTCAGGAGTCCCTCTGTAACACACTGGCTGCAGCACTGGGTGTTCAAGCCTGCAATGACCACCTAAGATTCGATACCAGTGAAGAGTTTCCAAGTGCCCAAAGGGTCAGGGAAGCTGTGGAGAAGAGTAGCCTGCTCAGGGGACTGATTTCTACAAACTTTCATACCATAGGATCCTACCAGCTTCTTTCCCCCTCCCTTTCAGGCCATAGAACTCCACAAGCCGAGGCAGGTGGGTGAGGGTCAGCTCTGCCTCCAAGAGGATGAGACCTCAGATCTGACTGCAATGGAGTGAGCTGTACCTGCAGCCACAGCCAGCACCATGGAGAAGAGATTCAAGAGCAGCTCTGAGTTGCTAGTGCATGCTGAAGTCCCTGTAATTCCCTGCAGATTAAAGCTATTGCTGCCAAGCCAGAAAAGCTGTCAGGGAAAGTAGGACTGAAAAATGAGTCTCATTTAGACTGGAAAGAGGGCAGTACACAGACCCAACACTCAACCCTCCAACCTACTGGATATGCAATCTGAGATGTGTAAGGGTACAATAGCTCAGATCTGAAATCTATAGTGTTGTTGTGATGTAGTGGGGCTCATTGGTTTGGGTGGCTACCTTGCTTCTTAGGGCAATCTGGTTTAAACCTGTATGTCTCCATACTATAGGCTAGTTGAACAGAACTGGCAGCTATGTACCAGAAGACAGGAAAAAGGAGAAAATTATCCCAGCTCTTACAGTTGGCTAGCAGCAAAATGAGAAGAGAAGCCAAAGCCCACAGGAGGGCACTCCCCAATCTGTATTTCCTCCAAGGAACCATTTAAGTCTATCTGGCATGGCTCTTACAAAAAGAAATGGTTTTAGGAATGCAACAAACTGAAGTGTAGATACTATCATACTTGTGGTAAGTGGAGCTAGAGAGAATCAGCAGAGCTTTGCAGAATTCAGAAAGTGCAAAAAAGTTTCTCTTAAAAAAATGGCTGATTACAGCAATAGTTATTTTGGAATGGTGAAAACAGTAGGCAAGCAATTCACAAAAGGCTGGAATACCCCGAGGGTGGTTAAAGTAGGGATGCCTCTGAATTTCACAGTACAATCTGAGTAGAGTGAGGAAAGGTCCAGCACCGTATTTTGGCACTGCAGATTGCCATATTTATTTCACTTTGGACATCACTAAAACCCAAAGCAAACTAAAAAAGTTTTATCCTGAAATTACCTTAAATACTAAGCATACTGCCAGCCACAGTACTTCACAGCTGAAGGGCTCCAAGTGGAAACCTACCACCCAAGCTCAGAGCTCCAAAGACTTCCTAGGCCCCAGGCTCATGGCAAATCCCATCTGAGGAAAATGTCAATCTGAATTACAACTTTTAATGTGAATCATACTGCATTTCCTTTGAGAGAAGCAAAAAGCTTCTCTGAAACAAGACTGCCATTCTAAGCCGAATTCCAGGCAGATGTAAAGGCTGCATTACCCCAAAACCTGCGGTTTTGTGCCAAAATTTATATGATGCCTGTGGGATTGCATTTTATGGAAATGGTTTGCTCTTGTTCACCCCTGGAAAATGCATGGTTTATCCCAAGTCTGTACCCTCCCTGCAGTATCAAGTTATCTGTAACTCTATTGGCTGGAGAATGTTACCGCGCCCCTTTGAACCTCTGTGATAAGAATGCTAACGCAAGGGGGTTCGGTCTCTTTGCCCCTCTTCCCCCTGGAGGTCTCTGGATGCTCCCTTTCCCTTCCCCCACTACCGCAGGACCATGCTCCCTGCCTAGAGTAAAGCTCTGAATAAACCCTCATCTCATCAGCACCCCACCGGCGTCTGAAGTCTCTTTGCCTGCCAGCACGGGAACCCCACGACCCAAGGACCCGGGGGTCTCCCGGGGGACCCTCCCCGGGAGCCCCCCAAAAATTTAAACAACAATAGATGTCCAGGGCATTGCACTGCACAGTAAAAACCACATACAAAGCTTTGTGATCTCCTTAAGGAAGAGAGTGTTTTTATCTGCAGCGTCTCTCTAAATTAGTAGGTAAGACTTCCAGTTGAGCTAATACTAGGATGGGAGAGAAAGGCAAGCAAAAAGAAAAATTGCACAGGGTAAACACAACCCACCATTGTTGCATAACTTTGCCCTACTGCAATACTTTTCACACAAAGATTTCCCTTTGCAAGCATTAATCAGCAGTATTTGCTCTTGCTTTTAAGTGTGCAGAGGTGGAAGGAAATTATCTGACTGTGATGTAATTTTAATTGCATTAATATGCAGTAAAAGTAAGTCTGTGGCAGAAAATGTTATTACTATACTACTTATTGGTTTAAATATTAAATACAACTCTCTCCTTCAGAGCTCCTCTTCTAATTACACTTTTTATTTTCCAACATATATTTGTCTTCCTAAAAGCATTTTGGAAACTAATGACAGCTTTCAGGTTGGCCGGATTCCATCCTTTTTAATACAGCCAAGTGACATTTAATTTGAAATCTGACATCACTTTAAAATATTAATCAGATCAGGGTGGTTTTACAGTGCATATTCATCTCAGTGACTGAAAGGAGCTTCGTAAAGTTGGTGCAGGCACACCTTAAAATGTGAAAAATTTGTATCAATATGCAGATGAATCTAAATCTATAGAGACAAAATAATAATACAGACTAAGCTGAGAGGCTAAAGAGCAGATTTTGTTGCCAACTATTATTAAAGCCAGAAACTCCCTGAAAGCTACCCAAAGGGAGGCAGTTCCTGGAACTCTCTATGAGAGAGGAAGGATGTTACGTCCTCCTATAGGGAACCATATCACCCAACTCCTGGAGCAGCTCCACACACAGCTACTGCCAACATCACACCTTCAATGTCAGCTCCTTTGCTGACAAAAACTGGAGTTGTCCAAGGCATTGTTATGGATGCAGTACGTAATCACTTGAACTGCTGGCAACTCTTTTCCTAGGGAAACAGTGACATTTCCAACTCACCCTCCCATTTAAATCACTCCATTTTCACCCAAATTCACTTCAGTGGCTTGGACCATGGTGGACCAGCTAATGAGAAAAAAAATTGTGAAACTTGTGGCATAACCCTGTTAGGTTTGAGGATATGTTAAACTCCTTTTTAGAACCATATCATTTGAACAGTAGGAGCCAGGACACAAAAGCAGAGCGTGTGTGCAGGAGCAGCAACGAGAGATTGGACAGAGCTCCTCTGAATGGCTGCAAGAAAAGGTAAAAATGGGCTTTGCTTTAATGGAATCGTAAATACTGAATGCCAGAAAACAACACAAACACAGGAAGGGCAGAATGCCTGGGAAATCCACAGAAGCATGCATCATGACCCCAAGAGGGAAGAGGAGCTGAAGGACAGCTTTTTTCCTGGAGTGCTAACACAGAGAGAACTGAGTTTTTGAATCTGAGAGAAGAAAAATGCCTCCTATGTTACAATTCCTAGTGTGACTCATGAGAGCAAGCTTGGCATACATTTTTTTCACAGAAACATGGCCAGATCAAAAATGTAAAACTGACAGATTTACTTTTTCCAGAACATCAGGTACCAAAGACATACAGCCTTAAAACTGCAATAGTGACAGACAGTGCAATGCATTCAGTGCAAGACAAGAAGGATGGCAATGGCAAGTGATGAGAAATCCTAAGACTGGCAGAGTCAAAACCCAGTTCTATCTTTATTATTTTAAGCACATACTGTGCCAATCCAAGCCATCTTTGGAGGTGATGGTGCTGCTTAGTGCTACAAAGCAGTATAAAAGTTGTACTTTGGATATGTAATCAGACTTGTAGAGTCTTCCCTCAGTTTCTGAAGGATGGATATAGCTTCTTTGTCTGAACAAAACAGAATATTGTATTTCTCAGGAGCTCATGAGTTATCACTAAAACTGCACTTGTCTTCCATTACACCTAATTTCAGTATCATGCATAGCAGTACTCAATTTTCATCTCCCCAGTCCTACACTCCTTGCAACAAGAGGATGAAACATCCTCTGAACCTTTGTAATGGAGCACTCTGTTGTGAACATTGTTTCTGTCTCATTATTCTGACTCTGCCTCGTCTTTGTCACCCAAAGATGAGACAGCAAAGTAGTCTGTGTGAAAAAGACTGAAGAAAGTAAAGCATGGTGATCATTATTGCCACTGAAAACTGCTGAAGGTACAACAGTTCTGAAGGAAAACTACTTTGAATGTCAGATTTTTCAAGAAAGCAATCAAATCCAGACTCCGGGCTAGCTGAAAGTCCAAGTACTGTCACATGCAATGATGACACAAAGGATCAGAAATTCCAATAAAAAAGTTATGCAGCCAATAGAATAAGATTAGCAAACTCAGTTCAATCCCATCTTTTTGTGTTGTGGAGGGGTTTTTTTGTTTGTTTATTCAGAGTTTCTTATGGGAAGCCGTAAGAAAAAATAAAATGTTTGGTTACCTACTGCTGACAATTGCTGTTTCAAACACACAAATACTATAGTTACTTAAAAGGTTCTAATTATCTCATTTATTACACATTTATTAATTTCTTTCCTCTTGAAATAATTCTTGGAGGCATTTTCATGTAAATGTAAGCACCCTTCAAAATTTTTCATTTATCACTATTTCATTCTTGACACTTTAACCCGCTTTATTGTCAACATTTTTTGCCTGCCAGAAAAACAGAAAAGGAAACAAGTTTCAGTGTATTAAAACACTTCAGTGGTACCTAATGCTTCTCTGCACAAGTAAAACTGACTCAGAATTACCCTAGGTGCCCAAAGAATGTAAAACCACTAACAGCACGTTACTTTTTCCTTGCACCTGTTGAAGTTCATGTACAGTCGATTGCCTTAACATTTGATAAGGTAGCCACCTGACTTACTGTTTTATCAGTGGAAAAGTAAAGGTACTTAGTCTTCAAAAAACCCTACCATAAGCATGCTATTGCACTAGAGGTATAAAAAAAGACAGCACAGATCTCATTAATTTCAAGTAGACTAATGGACAGAATGTGAAAGACTGAGGCTTACTAGAAAGAAAGAGACTGTTACTTGTGTAACCTCCACTTTCATAGTTTCTTGCATTAAAAAAAAAAGCACAGCTCAGATGATCATTCTTAAAAAGCAGGATATACTAAAGATGGCTAAGAGAACACTGTGGTGATTTAACACCTCAGTCTTTCTGTTCTGTTAACAACAGTAATACTTAATTAACATTATTTGTTCTGTTTTCACAAAAGCCTTTCACAGACGTTTATCAGACAGAAGCAGATAATCAATTTAATTTGTCTAGGATGATTTTCAGTTTAGCACACCCAAGCCAAAGATACTAGCATCCATCCTAAAATGTGACTTACTATCTAAAAAGCAACAAATCCATCTCTAAGCATCAGATTGTTTTCTATGGATAACTTGAAAAGGCTAAATCAGCTAAAATAAAAACAGCAAGGATTGTCGTCATTCCCCCACTTGCATTTGCCATTCACCTGACTTTTCTTTGAAGATAAATGCAACTACACATGCAAAGGAGAAAAGAGGTTGAACACTGGGAAAAAAAAGTGCACGTTGTCCGGTGTATTCATTCAATCTATATGTGCATTTAAACTTTTTTGGTACTTCAAAAGCAAGTGCTGGTACTCATTGAATATAAATATTCATATTACAAGGAAATTATTTTAAGACAATATTTAAAACTGCAAATTTTGGTAAACTAGGAAACAATTAAAAACATTGGTAAAAAGTGCTATGAGATTATGCTTTTACTAGACCCCATCTGGTTACAAAAGGATGTATATACAATATTACAAAAGCTATTTTCTCTCTCAGAAATGCCAAACACTATTCTTCATGAATATGTAAAATTAGATGTTCTCTGTGAGTGAGAAGTAGTAATTAATTCAGTGTTAAACATCACAACCTATTACTTGAACTCCATGGCAACCAACATTACCAAAAGAGAAAATGAAATTTCAAACCCTATTTTTAGGTTATTACAGTTACACATTTCCCAAAATTTCAAAGCAAGCTTGTGGTGTTTTTGGATACAAACAATTTCACTTAACCTCTCTAATTGAGAAAAGATCAAAGTGACAACTAATGTTTTTTGTTTTTATTTTAAAAATGGCTTGATGTCAGTGAAAAGGAAAGTGGCCAATATTCACAATAGTTACTCTGTGGTTCACCCAGCACTCCAAGGGCTGTAATCCCAATGGTTTTCAGTTTTGGATGTCACTGACTGCTCTGAATAAACAGGACCTCACTGGGGTTTTAGGTTCTGACCTTAATGCTCAAACCAGTGATTTTTACCCTTGAACACACAACAATGAAGGTAGGCCGAGGAAAGCTGCAGAGAACCAGCATATCTCCAAAATATGAATAGCCTGGTTTAAATGGTGATGTTTGCACCTTTGTGTTTTCTTCTTTATTCAACCAAAGCCATAAGGGACTACAACAGAGTTCAAAATATTTGGCTTAGGAAGATGGGAACAGCAAGTTAAAAATCAATGACATTTAGAAAGGTAAGTTCCAGCACACAGAGAGGTGTGACTACAGCTCCCTAGGAATGCTGGTGTAAAGGAAAAGGGCAGTAAAGAGTAGCATTTCCTCAGAGAAAGTACAGTAATGGCAGAAATACAAATGATCCACTTGGTGGAGGTAAGACAGCATACATAGCTAGCGGCCAGATTTGATCATGCACTGAGAACATGCTGCACCTTAAATTCAGCTGTTTTAAAAGCACCAGCTCAATCTGTTGAGGACAGGTAAAAAGTACAGTATGAGCTGATACTTTTCAAACTCAGGCAAGATAAGGCCATGGATGCAATTAACAAAGCATAAGGAATAACATGAAAGTGTCAGCAAATATTTTAATATAAGAAGAAAGCCAACAAAAGTGTCTGTCTGCTACTCAGTGGAACTGGAACCTCGCTTAACAATATCACTTAGCAATGTCAGAAGGCTTAAATTGGAATGCCTGTTTTTATTATCTTTTTATTTAACATCAATTAGCTCTCATACTTAATATCAGTAATAGATGGTGAGAGATCAGACTTGAATCAGGAAATAAAAGGATTAAAGAATACCTTGGTCAATCAGACATTTTCAGTTTGGTCTGGCTTTTCTTGAAGAGCTGCTGGATGAGCGGCTGGCATTTATCTTGGGGGTCCTCTGGGATACATTGAGTTACCAAAGGACTGCAAAATGGCAAACAATTAAAGGAGGAGCCACAAATCTGTAAATTCAACACCCTAACTTCAATTCCCTGAGCTGTAAAAGTATAAATAGTTAAACTACTTGTAAATTCCTAAAAAAGAATCCAAGAAGATGAGTAACAGACAACCAATTTGTCAGGGAGAAGAGCCATCAAACCAACCTAATTTCCTTCTATGACAAGATAATGGCCATTGGGGAATAGGGAAAAACAGTAGCTGTCCCATTACTTTATTAAGTAGTTTTGACTTTGATTTCATGTGAAATTCTTTAAAATAAGGTGGAAATACTAGGATGCTCTAGAAATGTTTGGAAAAGGCTATTAAGAAAACATACTTGGCTCACCATAAGTAAAGAGAGTTGCATGCATTCAATGATATTCCCCAGGGAAGTGTCCTAAGTGTGGCATTATTGAATATTTGTCTTAATGAACTGAGGGATGGCAAAAAAAAAGCTTGTTAAATAGCACTCAGCTCTGAGGGACTTTAAGTATATTGGAAAGCAGGACTTCAAAATTTCTTAGCAAACTGGAGAATAGGCTGAATTGCACGTGCTGCCTGTGAGCAATATAATGTTTTATACCTCTCCAGAAATAATTAGGTATATCACTGCAAGTGAGGAAACACATGGCTACAGGGAAGACAATGTGTAGATCAGAAATGTACATATGACAACTGTTTCATCATACTGTTGGGAAGACTAAAACCATTTTACAGAGGTGTATGAGGAGAGGTAGAGCTTATGAGATGCACTAAGTAAATCTTCCCACTCAACTTCAAAAAGGTGCAGGAGCAACTGTTCAGCTTGGTGCATTGCATTTCAGAACAGGAATGACCACCTGAAGCAAGCTCACAGGCAAAACTGTGAAGCTTGATCACAGCTTTGGATGACATGAATTAAGAGGAAAAACTGAACAAACTGAGCTTGCTGTCTTGAAAAGACTGACAAAAAAGTATGAGCAGCAGGTACTTCAGAAAAGGAGGAAACCGTCTGTTCTTCATGCTCAGAGGATTTAAGTGCTGAAACTGCACAAAACCGCCCTAAGGTTAGATGTAATGGAAAGTAGAATAAAATGAACTTAAAGAGAAACAGTGCTAGAATAGGATGCCTGAGGGAGCTCTGGAGGTCTTGAGGAATAGGTGAGAGACACATCAGCTTATAGAGCACAGGTCTTAGGACATTTCAAGTTCTGAGAAGGACAGAGAAAAGGATCCTTTACAAGGTATCCAGAACAGAACCAAATCTGGATGACCTTTAGAAATTACTCAGTATTAGACATGCCTCTGTCCTCACCAGAATGTGGAAGGAATAGGCATTACAGTTCTACAAAGAGAAGCACTTTCTTTAACACAAAACTAAGGCTAAACCAGGCTGTGCTGGGTACTTTAGTGATTCCTATTGCTACAGTCAGAGCACGTTGTGTGTGTCAGAGATTGACAGATTAGGTTTCGTTTAAGGATCAGACACAGTCAGAGAGGGAAATTTCATTAGACACAGGCAACAGGTGAGTATTTGAATGAATAAAACACTCAGTTGCCAGGGAGCTCACACCATCTGCTGGATTGCTGTTCCTGCTTTCTGAGCAAGTCAGCACTCCCTAAGAGTGCGGAAGCTTCTGCCTGCAGTGATCTAAAGATATTAGCAATCCACTTCCAGCCTCAAAAGGCAGCCCTTTGGTCAAGCTCTCATTCCACCTCTGTTCTTTCTAAATTATTTCTCAAGAAAATACAGAAAACAGTTTTCCTTTTCAAGTCACAAGATGCGTTTTATCAGAGAAGAAAATACTTTTGACATTAAGTGGACAAGAGCCCGAATTCTCCCAGCAGGCTGTTGGATAAGGAAGGAAATCGTGGAGCTAGGCAAAGCTTCTGCTGATTTCCCTCTCGAGCACATCTCTGAATAAAGAGTTGCAGTGATTAGTCAGGTAGTTGCATTCTGCTCAAAAGCAAGACTTCACCAATAAATCTTACCAGCTGAGGTTTAAAAGAATGATCAGCATTCTCTCCATTTTCTGAGATGAAGCCATTTGGGGAACCTGGAGTTGAAAGCAATTACATTATGGATGTACTTCATATATGAGCAAAACTACAAAGCATCCCACTCTGCAACTTGCTGATATTCCAAGGCTGCTCCTCAGCTGATAGAAAATGGCCTGACTCTGCATGCTGCAGGGGAGCTATGCCAGTTTAAACTGCTGATGATATGCATTTACATTTTCATTAGACTACTGAGGAATGCCCAGAGTACTGGAGCAATCAGTCAAGGAGCACACCTGCTGAACATGCTAAGACACTGAAGTGGTTGATATTGTGCTGAAAAGGAGTGAATGAAACATTCATCCATGTACACCATTTGTGCCATGAGCAGTATTTTTTATGCTTTTTAATCTAATATTCTCATAGAGTTTAGGCAATACCTCCAAAGTGGCTAAACCCTTGATGGTTAATCCCACTGGAAATATTTTCATATCAATGAAATGCACTGTGTTCATTCAGGAGATACCACTAAAATTTACACCTAAATGGTACCACTGCCATCAAAGTGTAGGAAAAAAATTACACCACACCAAAGAAACAGGATAAGGAAATAGAAAATGTTGCAGTGCAGGATCCAGCAGTCTGCTGGCAGTGCTGGGGAGGGACAAGCATGGCAGTATGAGGACATTACCAGGTGAAGTGAGATGAAACCAGTGGACACGTCATGAAGGTTTTAACACCACTGCTTCTGCTGCTGATTTTTACACACCTAAGACCGGCTCAGTAACAGTGACAAATCTTTGTTTCTCAAAGTGTGCAGAATCAAGGCTTAAGTACATAACTGGGGAATAATTGCAACAGGCAACAAATGAGGCAGTTTGAGAGTGGCACTGAGTCTCTGAGCTGTGATATTTCTGATCAAAGAGCAGTGCATTCAACGACAGGCTACCCCTTCCCTGCCATGAACCATGGCTTTCACAAGCAGATCCCAGCTTTCAGCTACCTAATATGAAACGAGGATTAAATTGGTATGACTCAAGCTAGTTAATTTTAAGAAAAGATCTTAGACCATCTATAAGATGTCCTGTAATAAAATGCCACGAACTTTAAAACATAATCAAAACCACACTGGGTCCTCCCCAGTCACATCTGTGGCTCTCAAGAACTCTTTCTCCTGAATGCTACTGCAACTCCTGCTGAATATTTTTTTACTCATCTAGGCAAGCTCAGATGTTTAGGAAGCCCATGCTATGTGGTGTGAGAAGCTGAGTTTTTCAGTCAAGGAAAGACCATTGCGTGCACCACAAAGGCAGTCAGACTGTACAGCCAAAAGGACAAGATCCTTCACTTTCAAGTTACAAAATTAATTCTGTTTATACCATTCTTTCTCTTACCACGGTGGAGAAATAACTCCAAGTAATTAGAAATAAAAGAATTTGCAAAAACTGTGCATATGAAGGATACAGATAAAAATAACAGAAAAAGTAGGTTTAAAAACCTTACTAAAAATATAATTTCTTTAAATACTCCTTTTCTCCACAAAAACACAAGGCCACTGCATTTTAATGCATGTCTCTCGAACAGTTCCTGATTTCCTAAATCAGTTCGAGGGCTATTTTAAGGTTAATTTGATATTCTATTGCTATTTAATGACTGCCTGGAAACTGCGCAGGAGTGTCTAAAGCAATAAAGCCATTTCTGAAGTCAAGTAAAAAAAAAAAAAAAAAAAAAAATCAGATGGCAGTTGGAGAATACTCATCAGAAGAAAGGTAAAATTACATTAAGTTTGTTTTCTCCCTTAAAGTCTGCTTGCTGATGATGTGAGGTACATAATAAAAAGACATCCATTATCATGTCACACATTCTTCAGATTCTTATTTTTGTGTTTTTATGCTACAAAGTGTAGAAATAAATGACATTTGTTCAAAAGAGAATACATCTTCCTGAATGAAGTACTGAGAATACAACAGATAAGGGGAAAACACAACAATTTAAACTCATTTGAAAAGTAATTTTTCAGGTCTTAGTTCCAAAGATGATGCCTCAACACACAGAAGTCAGGTATCCTGTGTTTGCAGGAGTGGGATTTTTTCTGAGATTGAAGATAGTTCAGTTTAATTTGTGTGAGAGACAGATTTCTAACCATCCCCTTTGGAGAGGCCAGAGAGCCATCACCTGGTGTGTCTTTCCCTTAGAGTGAGATGGATCTGTCTCCCTGCTTCCAGGTCTGGAGAAGGCAAGGGAGGATTAGAGTTCAACATAGAAAAAAACCAAACCCGAACAGCCAGCAGCTACACAGGAGCCCCAGGGCCACTCAATACTGGCTGCTGTCACAGCTTTGTCCCTTTCTGCAAGTGCCTCTTGATCAGCTTTGGATGGCTTTTGAAAGCTTTACCCAAGTTTGAAAGAGGAAGAGAAGTCTTCAAGCTGAGTGACTTCCTACAAGTTTGGTGAAAATTAAAGACTTGAATTAGTCCTCAAAAGGTCCAGGGTAGTAGGGACATAACTATTTCGTTTTCTTTTTGGTGGTATTTCCATTTGACATGATGCAGAATTAATATTTGCCCTGACACAGCGAGAAAAAATTGATGGGAGCAAACCACATATAAAGTTCAGCACTTTATGATGTGCAATAGTATTACTGCATATTAATTTTATTTATGTAGCACTGTAGCACACAGCTTAAATAGACACACACAAACCTTGCATTAGGAAAGCATTACTAAAGTTTTACTACATGAAATAGACTTCTCTGCTTCTCAAGGTTGCCTGTACAACCCTAATTTTGGGCCTTTTGCCTACATGCTTTATAATACAGCTCTCGATTACATGTTTTTCCACATCCTCCTTTTTCAACCTAACCTTTGCATCATTCAGCACACAGAATAGAAGATGAGAATTCACTTAATGAGCAGCTGTCTTCTTCCTTTCTTCATCTTGTTCAATGTGTGACCCTTTATCTTATTCACTGTAGATTGTTCAAA
This sequence comes from Prinia subflava, assembly GCF_021018805.1. Lineage (NCBI taxonomy): Eukaryota > Metazoa > Chordata > Aves > Passeriformes > Cisticolidae > Prinia > Prinia subflava. The sequence goes on along the minus strand of NC_086247.1, from coordinate 110,589,451 downwards.
CTGGGCTCTCAAAGGAGCATTAAAAATTTCTTGGGGGTTTGTGAGCTGTATGATATTTTAGTTCTCTATAATCAGTGACAAGATTATACACTAAAATCTAATAAATCTAATAAACAGTAAACATAAGTTTACTGTTTAGAACATGCTTGTAAGTTTTGCTTATTCGTTTATAAGGGCAGATTTGCCCAGACACAGAAATGGGCATTCCTTTCACCAAACTGCTGGTGGGAGGCACTGCCCCTATCCCAAAAAATGAATTCATCTTTGACGACAGGCAGGACAGCATAGTGTATAATTGGTTCTCCCTAGCAGAAGGTTTGATGAAAGCGGAGCTGTAGGTAAAGTCACTGTGTTTGGGCTGGTGCAGCTTACATGGTGGTGTGTGGCTCAGGTCTGATCCTGAAGGCTGGTTTGGGGATCTGTCCAAAATTTCACACGAAATAATTCACCAGAAGCTTATACCTGTCTTGTAGCATGTCAGTCCAAACAGAAGTGGTTAGGCAAAATCGTAAGCAGCTGAGAACAAGACTTTAGCACGGAATCATGAGAAGGCGTTTATAGTCCTAGTAGTGATTTTGTTAGCAGAGGAGTGTGCTGTTAGCATTTGTGGTGGGCTGATTCCAGGATAAAGCACTGTGGTGAACTGAACTGTGACACCTTCTTGGCACAGAAGCAGCGATACCTAACCCAAGTGGTGTTCATCCTGTAAACTGGAAATTGAACAGCGGCCACTGAGGACAGCAAAGGCAAAGGGAAGCGTGGACCACAGGAAAGCATAATGCTGATAATGAAAAGGCAAAGCTAAAGGGAATTCTGGACAAAGATGCCAGCTATTGCTACATCTTGCTTGACCAGTACACCAGACAAGCAGGAGCTGAATTTGCCCATCCTTTGCCTTACTAAGGTGTAGTCTGTAAAGAATAAATCAGTCCTTGGAATCTGAAATGGCAATGGTGGCTTCAAAAATCATAAGTTGTTGATTTTGTTTGTATTTTAAAATAGGTACATTGTTCAACAGTTCTAAATTTGCACTGTTTTGTGACCTCATGGATATAGTCTCTCCTGCTTTCTCCACACAAAGTGGAGAAGGGGAAATAATTTAAAAAGTAGACAGTCATTGTGTCAGGACATTAATGCTGGGCATTAAGAAAAGCAATGTATTTTATGAATTTCCTGTGGGACTCAAAACATCCTTTTTCCTCGTTAGCTGCCCTCTGTTATTAAGTTGGCCTTTGCCTTTCCATACTGTTAGATAGGACAGTGATGGGGCTGAAGAAATCTACTGAAAGAAGATTTAGTAGCCCATTTCTCTTGACCTCTGGCCCATTTTCATAAAACTCTGAACTACACGTTTGTTACAAAGTAACTTAGAGGCACAGGCACTGAGGTTCAGCCACTGCACTTCTGAAACTGAAGCGGATGCATTCATCTAGAAACACAGATTTCTTTGAATGTGAACCATTAAAATTCTGCCTGTAGCAGGATTCTCCTGGAGCAGGAAACACAATCTGGTAGAATTTTGTTTCATATTCATTTAGATTCCAGTAGTTATAGCATTGTACAATGTACTGGCTGTTTTCCAGAGAATACATCCTGGGAAACTTTTCAAGAAGGAATGGTAAATAGATCAGTGAACTTATATTTCCATGTCAGTAGGAGGAAGACAAGTGAGAAATCGGTCTGACAGTGTTGCTGGGGTGATAAAAGGATATTTAATAGCAACCAAGTATAAAAACCAAATTAAGGATTTGAAAGCCAAACAGGAGTCAATTTGACAAATACCAATATAGCAATGTAAATATAAATCATCCATTACTCTCATTTCCTAGGGGACTGAGAGTTTATCAGATTTGTGCATCCTCTTGGTAAGACACTGTGCCAAACAGCAGTTAGGATTTCTAAACAGCCAGAGCTCCACATGGCGTGACTAATGGCAACCAGGCTCTGGACCAGCAGCCCAGAAGTTTGCCACCCACATTGCTGCAGCCTGCTTGGTTAAACCAAGCCTCAGACTAGGAGGGCAGAGAAGCACTCCACCCTTGTGAAACAAAAGCAGCTGCCTTCACACCACACAGATGATACATCTTTGACAAACTGTGCTTTCTCAAGCTCTTTCAGCATGAAAGATGCAGCTGTAATGGTGTGGATTTGCACTGAAGCTGGCAGCTGCTTCACTCTCTCCCTTCCCGTCTCTCCTTCCAGCACCTCCAGTGAGTGAGAAGTGGCTGTGGTAATCCCAAGGTTTTAAACAACACGTGGTAAAGAAGAGGTGGTGTGTCTGGGGAAAGACAAACCGGTCCGTATCTTTCCTGTACTGAGAACTCCAGAGCTGGACCCAGTACTCCAGGCGGGGTCTCACCAGAGCAACACAGAGGGGGAGAGTCACCTCCCTCACCCCACTGGCCATGTTTCTTGTTGTGCAGTCCAGAACATAGTCGGCCTTGTTGAACCTCACCTTGAGCACACACTGCTGGCTCATGTCCAGCCTCTCATCCCCCAGCACCCCAAGTCCTTCTGTGCAGTGCTGCTCTCGATCAGCTCATCCCCAGCTTGTGCTGATACCGGGAGCTGTCCCAACCCACATGCAGGACCTTGTACTTGGCCTTGTTGAACCTCACAAGACCTCACCCACTGTTTGTACCTTTTCCTTTAGATTAGTTTAAATGGGTATTTATTTGCAAAAAAGTCCCTGACATTTTATCAGGCTGTAGGATCATCTGAATTCCAGTTGATAGGTAAGAAACCACAGCAGCATACATACAGTATAATAAAAGGGCAGGAAGCCCAGGTTTGCTACCATCAGCTGCTCCAAATAACTGCTTAACTGACTAGGGTCCTTGATTTTCCTTTCCTTGCAATTCCAAACACCTTCCAAAGCAGCCTTCCATCTGTACACTTACCAGCTCGCAGCTATGTAGAGGCTTCAGCAGAGTGGATGCCACTGGATGAACACCACAATATTTTTACCTGTTGATCAGCTTAAGTCCAGACAGAGCTGATGTACCAAAGCATGCACCTTTCATAGCACCTGATGGTTATTCTTCTATAGGGAACACCCTTGCAGCAAGAAGAGTGGTTGTTATCCAACACAGGTGACATTTCATAGCCACTGCACGTGTTAGCTGGCCTTGATCCTCCCCGGCCTCAGGACCTGCAACTATCCTACACCACTGTGCAGAGTCACAAGACCCCCAGCAACAGACAGGCTTGACCACTCCTGCATGTCTGTCTGTCCTGCAAGAGGCATTTCAGCACCTCTGAACTGTCACACTTACAGGTGAGTAAAATCCTTCTCCAAATGACAATGGCAGAGCAGTAGAACACTCTCCTCCTAAGCCAAGTACCATTCTGCACTGCAAAATCTACCAATTTCAGATCCTACCCTTTTACTGACTAGACTTCTTGCAAAGCATCCAGCCCCTCTCTGCTCACTTAGCACTGGGAATCAGAAATTAATGTTTGATTACTTTTCTTCTAATGCTGAGGGAGGTAGGTAGCCAGAGAACCAGAGCTTTTGTATCTATCCAGAATACTTTTTTATCTATTCAAATGGATGATTAGGAAACTCGAGTGGTACAAAGCCTTTAAAAGTAGAAAATACAGAAAGCCAGCAAACTTGACAAAGACACAATTACCTTGCACTTGTAACACTACCCCCTCATATTCACATCAATTTTAATGCCGCTTTTTTAAAGATAAAATTCCAATAAGTATTCATGCATACTGTACTTTTTCAGAAAAACTGTTAAAATGTGTTTAAGAAACAAGTAGTATTTCATTGCTCAAAAACCCATTCCATAATTCAGAGAAGCAAATTTTACTGTTTTCCATATGTATTTAATAGCCTTCAGGAGACCAGTTGTTTTTTACATATTTGGAGAGCAGCATTTCTTTGCTGCCTGTTTTGCTCAGTCTCTTTTGAGAAGGTAATACAGAGTGAGGTGGGGGGGCCGTGGTGGTTGGGATTCACAACTAATTTTTTCCATTTCAGTTTGTTAGTCATTCCCAGCTGAGAATTACATATACAACACACTGCTCTAGAGGCTGAATGTCTTTACAGAAGCAGCATGGAAATGAAAATATCTGGAGCAATGGGCATCTTGGTTTTCCCAGTAATTTAAATCATAAAATGGTTTGTGTCATTGCAGAGAACTTTATGGGCATCATAAGAGACTTATTTTTGACAAGAATTGTCCTTCCTCACCATTAAGGCATATTTATGGGAAGGAAACAAATCTTACTCATTGCTTATGCCTGGTTCTCCTTCCCCTTGTAAGTATCAAGTTCGGGGAGTGGGAAGAAAAAAACAACACTACCTCCAAATATTCCCCCACCCGTGTAAAATAGCTTATTAGAATTTTTGATGAAATTCACACAAGAGGGATAGATTTTAAGAAATTTTACTTATATGGGCAGAAAACCTCAATAAAATAAGCCTCCCTCTCTAATATTCAGTGAGATTAAATATGGCTGAACTGCTTCCAAAAATCAGCAGGATTTTTTTGCCTCCCTTGGAGTCAGCCAAGGACACAGAGGTAGCATATATGGATCAAAGACCCATAAAAGGAGGTGTTTGGGAGCACACATTGAACTTTCCCCCTCCTCTCCACACTGTATAAAGAGGGGACACAACTCCAGTAAACCTGCCTTAGGATACTGCATCAGACACCTGACATACATCTGAGGTAAAATGAAGGCCTGCACCAGTCAGGGCTGCAATGCCAAAGAAACTCCTCCAATAAGTCTTCATTTTGTGGCAGAATGGTGCACTGAAGTGCCTGCCTTGAGCTGCTATCTTGAAGTTAAAAGCTCTTTTATTCAGCTGTGTCGCTATCCATATCATAACAAACTTGAGGCACTGCTGTTCATTTCAATGGCCCAATAACATTTTTGAATTCTACAACTTGCCTGAAATACTCATGTGTAAGATAGAGTTTAAGGAACAAAAAAGGATATTTTACAGTAATTATAGCTGAGTACATGTTTAAAGACAAAGTTAAAAATTAGACAATGAATCCACCAACTCTTGCAGAATCTGGATCCAAAATCACATTCAAACTTTAGGGCCTGTCTTACTGTAGAATCCATTTGTCACCCAGGTCAGAAGCAGCTCCTGAGATGCTGGGACAGGTTTGGTGGGCTCATGAAGCAGTTCCTCTGGTTATTGGAAACCAATCTGCAAACTCTGAGTCTGCTTACAAAGCCCACAAACAGAGGCAGACATCGGTGCCAAGCCACAGGCAGGTTATTCCAGAGCATATGACACAGGAGGGCAGGGCCAGGGAGCCAGCACAGCACTGCATGGTTTGGCACTCTCACAAGCACTGGGTGCTCCACAAAAATCAGATGTAGCTTAAGTTTTGCCATGAAGAAACATCATCTACCCTGTTGCATGGCCCTGGGCCGCCCCTCAGAATCTCTCTGTCATTTTTGTCTCTTTCTCTCCTCCTTGATGTTAAGACATAAGTCCATGTGGTATTGTGGGGTTGGAATTGGCATCCCATGAAGTCTTTCACTGATTGTGAAGCTTTCCAAAATGACTTCCCACTTTGTATTTACATTCACTTTGATTCTTATATGAGGAAGGATGTGCACATGTACAGAATCCATACTGAAACTCTTGAAAGCAACTCAGCATTTGGGCTTCTTGTGGCAGATGCTTTCTTCATAGCCATGTGCTTATTTATGGCTAACTTTTCAGGGTCAGAGTTATCTGTTCCTTCAGGCCAAAGCAGGCTACACTTAGCTGGCATTTGCACTCTAACCACAGTGTCAGAATGAATCCCCATTTCACATGTCCAGTTCCTGAGTGACTATAAAGAAATTATTATTAACAAAATACTCTAAAAACAACCTCTAGTTTTATGCCCCCACCATTGCAAGGGCAAACAGCTACGGATATCTGGTTAGCACAGCACATTAATATTAGTTTGTGCCTTCAGCTTAGATCATTTACAGGTCAGAGAGACATAAATCTGTCCTAAAATACTTTGTGTGGGCGTGAAAAAAACAGCACCTGAAACACATCTTCTTGCTCATACTGTATATATTTGATGTATTTACCTAAACTGCCTTCACCTTGCAAAGAAACAAGGGCACTTATAAACTTCAGTATAAAGCTAAACCACTGCAGGGTGCTTATTCCAGCAAGTGCACTTCATCTGAGAAATCATACCTTTAGGGCTAGTAAAAGACTATTATTTCTAAGACACTGGTTGGCACAAAGCCACAGGATTTGCTATTAAAATATGCAAAACCAGAGTGGAATAGTGCTGTGTGTGTAAATTATGCATGTTTCTTATTAAATCAAATCCCTTTACCTCCTCCCCTCCTCCACTTATTACACAACTTGTCATCTCTTATTTACATGCCATATGATACACAACCCAAATAGAGAGGGCAAACATCCACAATATGTGCAGCAAAGGGAGATATTTGCATTTAAGACATGACTATGCATTAGGAGGCAACACATTCAGGATACATATTTTAAAAGTGAGGCTGTGTATTTTGACAAGCCTATTGCTAGAAATGCCACTATATGCTCCCCCATGCCTCCCAGCATGGCATTTGTTCTCTGACTGAATGCACAACACCCATCCCTAGAAAGAGATCTGGCTAAGCCACTTTCAAAGCCATGGACTGAGAAGGAAGTCATAACACTGCAGGTGGAAGCAGGAAATTCCTGGGGAACAGAGGGAGAATCCAATTCATAGCATTTTCTCTTTTCTCTCTCTCTTTTTTTTTTTCCCCTCAATGTAACTTCTCTGTGAAGTCAGAGAATTTCTCAGCTAGAAAAAAGCACCACTTATGAAATTAGAATTGAAAAAGGCTGGTGTTTGCTTCTGAAAGCAAAACAGGAAGCCAGCTTTCCAGGGGAAAAAAGATAACCCCTTTCTGCTTTCCTTTTTTTTTTCCTTTTTCTTTTCCCTCTGGCTTTCTCCCAAGCAAATGGGTAAAACCTAAAAAGTTAAGTTTTTTACTTGAGATTTAGCTAAGTTTTATGCAGTCCCTTTTATTCCATAGATACTTGAATAACCATGGGCATTCACTTAGATCACCTGTTCTTGAATTCTATATCTATATAAAAACACAACAGTGCAGTTCAACGTCACAGAAGTGGTACAAGTATAAATCAACCCATAAAAATGTTATACGAAGAGCTACATAAGCTAGGCAGATAAACAGAAAGAGAAGCCTTCTGAGTCAAGGCACTGAACTCTAGCATTCAGGCTCTGCCACTGACCAGCCTGAATTCTCAATCCTATTTAATTCTCACTTCCTCATCCACAGGTACAGAGGAGTGATGCTTACCCTCCTCTCTAAAATGGCTGAAGGAATTAGACAGTTCTGAACTAGCTGGCCAAAGCTTAGACAGGATGTAGAATGCCTTCTTTTCGTAAAAGGGAGATGACAATTTTCTCATTACATTTTTCAAACATTTATTTAAAACCATAAAAACAGTGAAACACACACTTCACTTTCAGCCAAAATGTTCTAACATATGGCTGCTTGTGTTTTCCCTTCAAGTATTTTAAGATAGCAGCTTCCTCACAAGTCTCTGTCTCCCCCTGTTCAGATTTTGCTAAGGCTTTGTGAAATCCAGGAAAAACCAAATAATCCAGTTTCTACTCCCCTATTTTCCTTTTTTCTTACTTCGAGTTAATACAAACTTAGAGCTCCCTCTTCTTTCTGCACATCTACATGTGGCTTTTGCCACTTTGTCCAGAGTTTCTGAGCAGCTGTCTAGAGGCAACAGTTCATAAAGTCAAATATGAAAGGTTCTGAGTGATGGGACTTGCAACGTTCACCAGAATGAAGGCACTGAAGCACTTACTCTGTACTATTGCACAGTGTGGGCTGTGCAGTGTGCAGCAATTTTTAATGTGGCAACCCTAGAGAACTTGTCAGATGTACCAGAATTTTATAAGGGCATTGCTGCTCTGTGAGGTTTTCCTGTTTGGTTTGGCTTGGGTTTGGTTTTTGTGTTTTGGTCTTTTCAACCACATACAACATCATAAATATGCATGGTGTTTTATGGAAATAAATTTGCACTACTGTATAAGGCTTACAATATGAGGGGTCTGGTTGGTTGATTTTGTTTATTTTATGCAAGAACAAGAAGAGTGAGATGTAGAGAGGGGCTGGCATAGAAAAGACATGGTTTGCATAGGAATGTAACTAATGGTTATTTGACATATAACTAGCATATTATTCATAGACTTTTAAAATATAAAGTCTTATAGGCTTATTGCCTGATCAGAATCCAGAAGAGTATACAGAAGATAAATTTACAGAACCACAGAATTGTTTTGGCTAGAAAAGACCTTCAAGATCATCAGGTCCAACTATTAACCCAGCACTGCCAAGTCCACCACTAAACCATGTCCACAAACACCACATCTACAGGTCTTAATACCTCCAGGGACTCTACCACTTCCCTGGCCACTCTGTTCCAATGCTCAAGAAGCATTTTAATGAAGAACTTTTTAATAATACCCAATCTAAACCTCCCTGGGTGCAACTTGGGGTCATTTCCTCTTGTCCTAGCAATTGTTACTTGGGGGAAAAGAATTTATTTGAACTGCTTAAACTTTCTGGCCACCAGGAGAGAAATGTGCTATCTACCCTTAAGAAAACAGCTGAACTTCAGAAAATTTGTATCATGACACATATCACTTAATGTGCTTTTTGTTGTTCAACTTCAGAGGTTTGAAACCATGTCTGTCACTGGTTTTACTTCATCTGAAATTCACTGATATTTGGTTGCTAAAGTCCTGATTCAGAACAAAAAGTTTACAAAGCAACCAATACCACAGGATGTTCACATGTGTCAAGGCACAAGAGCCAACACTACCAAATCAGAAAGACAACACAACAATACAGGAAGATTTTCTCTGTAAAAGTTATGAATCCACAGTTAATAGTAAAAGTATCATAGTAGAAGGGCATGTAAAATGATACCTGTTTTTGGTCCCTTCTATGACAGAATAAGGAGATATTGTGCTGGCAATTCTGTCTATCTACAAAGTTCTTGAGGTAGTTATTTTAGATTCAAATCACTGCTCCAGTCTCCTAGTGCTGCTCAAGGTGTCACTGGCAATTGGAAGCAGGACCAAGGCTCAAAGGCAAGGACGGCTTCAGTGCACTGGGGGATGCACTGGAGCAACAGGATACAACTAACACCAAACAGGCAAGATCAGCCTTTGGGAAACAACAGGTCCTGGGCTGAACTAGTGAGAAGGTCATCTGGGACTGGGTTCCTGATAATGGTGAAGGAGAGATGCAACTTTATCAAACAGTGGATGGTTTCTGCTTTTCTGGATAGGAAAGAGTATCTGATACATCTTCACCAAGTTTTCTAGGGCACACAGAATACTCAAGGGAGCACCACAGTTAATTTTGTGAACCACTAAGTAAGGCCATGCCGTGACCCAGTCCTACCCTGCAGATACACCACAGTCCATTATTTTTATTTCAGTCTTTCTGGCAGTATCCGCAGTCCTGTACACCACAATAACAGAAATCCTTCCAAAGCTTTTGCTGAATCACATATTTTTATGTTACACCGTGTACTGCATGCCAAAAAAGAGATGTGAAATTAACCAAAGTACAATAAAAATAATAAAAAACTCCCTTTCTGGCCAAGAATAATGAGTTTAAACTGTAAATTGTCTTACAGTTTAATCACAGTCAACAGTACAGAATCTACTGTTACAGTCAATTAGACTATCAAACTACACCAAAGCACATTAGTATATGCTACAAGAAGAAAATCCTAAACATGTAGCAGGGCTGCCTAAATATGTTTACAGGATCTTCTCTAGCATTAAATTTGCTATCTGTCATCTGTCTGCTATCTGCTCAGGATAAAAAATAATTTTGACACAAGAGACAAACAAGGAAAGGAGAACAAGACTCCCAATGTTACTTTCTCAACAAACTGGAAGAACCTAAAACTGGTACCATTAGGCAATTAAATTATAAATCATAATGAAATAACCAACAGTAAAATCTACTATAAAAAACAAAACAAACGAAAAACCTCAAAACCCAAGCAAAAACCAAACCACTCTTCTAGAGATGAAAAAGGGGATCCAATGATAGCATTTGTGAGTATCTATAATAACTGCTCAATTTTTTCAAGTTTTTCCACAGGGAAAACCAAAGCTACCTAAACCCAGGCAAGCCTAACCCACCCCAGGCCCATTCTTCCACAAAGCTCCGTCAACTTCTCATCCTCACTTCTCACAAACTTCAGAAAGTATGCACAGCCACAGGCTGAACCTGCTCCAGGAAATGATCCAGCATAGCTCACAAGAAAGCAAGAACACAGAGTCTTCCCCATGGTTACTACAACTGTGTCCTTTCTCCACAGCAGAGGAAACACAACACAAAGGTGCCAAAATAACCTCGCAGAGAGGACACAGGAGGAGTAACCCTTTAGAGACCAAGACACAAACAGAGCCACAGAGGACATGCCACCACCTGGTCATTCATAGTTACTGTCCTTCAAGAGCAAGCAATTGCTTAAGGGAGAAAGCAGTCCCTTACAGAAGGCATCCCTAAAACACTGGACTTGCCACGAATCACATGGTCGCAGAGAGATGCTGCCCATTGGTGAGGCTCAATTGCAGAAAGCCCCTTAGCCAAAGGAGAGCTTCCTTTCCCCACTCAATGGGATGACACTGATTCATGCATGCTGAGCTAAGAGCATGCATGAATGTTTGCAGGATCAGTATCAAATATCCACATTCCTCTTCAAAAGCTCTCTATATAATCTGCAGGAAGATTCACACCAATTATATATTTCATTACTAATTATTCTAATTAAACTGACTGGTAGCACATTAGTGATTCAGACAGAAAACAAAATATTCAGACTTTACATTCTCCTCCTCCACACTCCAGTGAAATCTCTAATGTATCTTATGATTTATTTATCTCAGACCAAAAGCAAAACTACACTGAGAGTTTTTTAAAAAATCATCAGCTTCCTCCAGCCTCTTACAAGAAATCCACTCTGTACAGGGAGATGGTGATGCTGTTCAATTCCATCCTCACTGTTTCACAGTTCCAGTTTATAAAACCTTTCTGTACTGGTGTACACTTCCCCACACCATCTCTGAGCACCAGAACCATTAGTTGTAATCTGTTACCGTGAGCTGCCTGTTGGCAGCTTCTCATATTGCAGCTACTGTATTGTAAAGGTTCTCATCTCAGAGAATTTCCAGTGACTTAATGACTCACTTCTGTAGCCCCACCTGCTCACAAGCCCAACTGTGTTTGCATATAAGGGGCTGAGTGCCCTATGGAGAGCAAGAACAAAAATCCCTAATTCCTGTACTTAGGAGAGCTATGACATCTTGCTGAGAATGGATCTTGCCACATTTCTGTAGTTTTGAAAATAAAGCTAAGAAAGGACAGGGTTCTCTTGTGTCACTTTATATGAGTAAAGCACCATTACATCCCTGTATTTCTACAAGGCTTTCCAAAAACACCATTAGGGTGCAGACTTGTAGTTCAAAGTCAAGTGCTCAGAGTAGTGATTTACAGAATGGAGATGACCTATGCAGCCACAGTTTCTCTTTTTGCCTGTGAATAATGATCAGCCTTCATTACATGATGATTCTCTCGTTCCCTCCACCTCATTCCCACAGGTCTCACACGGGGCACAGGAGAGATCATACCCTCAAATCGAATATTGAATATAACTAAAGGATTGTTTCTTTCTCCCATGCCCCTTTACCCTGGATAAACCAATACAAAAAATTTGCTGCAGTGCTTCTGAATGTTTTACTAATGAAAAGACTTTCTTCAGATGCTGAACAGACATGGTATAGTTTTGCTACTTTATGTCTGGGTTTTTTGTTTTTGTTTTTTTGCAACTTATAAATGTCTTCCTGTTGACATAAGGAACTTCTTCTATGCATAAGCAAAAAAGAAAAAAAATACATTAAATCAAATGTTTGATAAATCAAAAGAGTCTAGATTCATTTCTTTGTCTGGGTGATAGTCTTAAGATGTCTGGCTTTGCAGAACCAAAAGAAGATCACGATCTTCAGCTATATGTGACTGGGAATTGGAAGCACTTCAAAATCTGAAGATCTCAGCACCATGCTGTTCAAATCAATTCCTTACCAAGTACTCAAATAAAATAATAAAAAAGAAGAATTTAAATTGCCCTACAAGGTGTTGGCCCAGAGTTCCAGTTGCTTCTAAAAAAAGATCCAGGTGCTCTTAAAAGTCTAAAACAGCTTTCTAATTTTAAATTGCTCTTCACTGCATGTGCCATGAATGCTGATCTTTAAAAAGTGTGTCTAAATCAAAACACTCCATTTTGCAGGATAATTGTTTATAAAATAAAAAAAAAAGCTGCACGAAGATAGCCCCAGCCAAGTTAAGTGGTAAGCCATGTTTAATATTTTCTCTAAGCAAAAGATAACAAAAAATAACCAAGAGTGTTTTGCTCTCTTTTCTCTGTACCTTCAAATAAGACAATACTACCCCAAGGTAAGTTACTAGTTCATTTCTACTGTATCAGACTTAGTACTACTCAGAGACCCATTGTTACAATTATTTTATTGCAATGACACCTAGAGACTTTGAAAGGTTCTTACTAGTCTTTGCAAATAGAACAGAAGATGTATTTCCTGCCCCTAAGAGCTCATAGCTAAGTATTTATAAACACAAACAACAGCATGGCAAGAAACTGGGGACAAAAAATCACCTCAGCAAAAGGACTATATTAGGTCTGAATTTGCATACATATATATTTTAGAATAAAACTGCAATTTGTAAAACCAGATAGAAGGTCCTTGAAGAGTTTAAGAGAGCACTCTTAGAAGTGATGGTGAAGAATATGTCCATCACACCTATACCTGCTGCAATCTGCTGCATGAAACATCGCTCTGCAGACACACCATGACGGATTGGAGGTACTGCCACTTTGGCAAAAAGGATCAACAGGGAGAGCATGCATCCAGGTATAAACCTCGCTGAAGTATGATCCCACTGAACTACATGCCAAGACTTGGGACCTATAAGATTATTCCACTGAGAATGAAAACATGATAGAAGCATAGGATTGTCTACTTCAGAAAACACCTTAAAGATCACCAAGTCAAAACATTAACTCAGCACTGCCAAATCTACCACTAAACCATCTATAATCTGAAGCATCACATCTAAAGAACTTTTAAATAACTCCAGGAATGGTGACTCAATCACTTCCCTGAGCAGCCTATTCCAACGCTCAATAACCACTTTGGAGAAGAATATTTTCCTAATAACTGACCTAAACCTCTCCTGGTATAACTTGAGGCATTTCATCTTGTTATCTGGCAGAAGAGACTGACACTCAGCTCTCTACAAACTCTTTTCAGGTAGTTGTAGAGAGTAATAAGGTGTCTTCTCAGCCTCCTTCTTTCCAGTCTAATAAAGTCCAGTGCCCTTGGACACTCCTCACAGGACTTTTTCTCTAGAACAGAGTGGCTTTCTAGAAGTCTCTAGAGTCAGGAAGCTTTAATGCAGCTGTTTTAAAGCATTCATAAAGAAGTCAAATGAAGAAAATTTCCCTTCCTCACAGCCATAGATGTCCTTTAAAATAATCTCGGATCCAGAGATCTATTCTCTAGGTTTCTCTTGGAACATCACTCTGCAGCTCTCCAAGCTGTATTGAAGTTTCCATGCTATTGATTTTTAGATATAATCTCATTTTGATTCTACCTTAGTGTCTGTTCCATCTTGTCTTGCACTTTCTCACATTCAAAGATACATACCATGCCCAAATAAAACTAACGTGAGCCCTTGCAGCCAGGTCATCCAGGACTTTCAGTAGCTCCCTGCTGGGGAAGAATGAGGACCCCCAGAGGTGTCACAAAGTAAGGTGTAGCCTGGGATTTTGCATACAGTCTGAAAGCAATATAGAGTTATACAGAAATCAACAATAATGTTATCAAAAACCTCAACTAACTGCTTTTGGAATGAAAAAATCCTTCATAAATACTTCTCTTCAATGCTGTGTGACACAGACCAGCTCTCCTTTGAATTTCATGTAAAAGCACCAACTTCTGGCAGAAAGAGGATTTCTGAATGACAACCACAGTATGTAACTTGGTCAGCAACCAAGTTCTACATAGGTATTACATCACCACCTTCTTTTCAGCTTTTCCTCTCCATATCTGCAATGAAGGGAAAATGCAGGCAGATGGTCATTAAATTATGTATTCTCACCACAACAATCCCCAGGAGTAGCCAAATTATGCAACACTTCACAAGAGACATTGAGATAAAAGTGTGGGCTCTTTAAATAGACTGACCTCCAAACTCCAGCTGAAATCGGCAGCAAAAGCAGAGTGATACAATGAAAAGGAGGAAAAAGCAATTAGCCTGCATCCACTGTGCTCCAGTTAAATGGGTAAGAGCACGTGGCTGCTTTGAAAGAGGATATCCAGATGGAAAGATGCATACTGTGACAATGTAAACTCTGTGAACTTCATCATTATGTCAGAATCTTATCTAAAAATATTCCCAACTGATACAATTAAAATATATTCAAAACTACAGACTTCCTTGATTTCACAATTAATTAAAGATGCATCTATTCCTTGGGGTTCATAGTATTACCCTTCTAAAAATAATACGAACATAAATTGCTGATGCCCAGCTGAGGACAGTATATGTACAGCTCATCTAAATTATAAAGAAAAATTTTGAATGGTTCCATAAAGTGTTATAATTATTTCTTTCATTCTTTAACTCAACCTAGGCAAATTGGAAATGTTTCCATCATAAAAGCTCAAGGACCAAAATATTATCAAGTGGGAAGAGTTACACTAAGTGTGTTGTTTTCCACTGAAATTGGGACTTGAAATCACCTTCTTTCCCACACAATATAGGGGTACTTGAAGGTCAGGACATGGCTACTTTAAACCATGACAAACGTCAGATCAAACTTGAAAAGGCAAGTCTAGAGTATAAATTGAAAAAACAAGCATGTAAGACCTGTGAGCATTTTATTTATTGTGCCAATGCAGTGATTCAATGTTCAGCACCAAATTCAAAACCAATCAAAATCTGGGCAAAAATCTCCAGAAGTTGCAAAACAGCATTACATGCATATTGAATTCAAAAATAACAGTTTTGGTTAGAATCAGAGTTGTGTGTAGAATTTCAACTTGTTAAAGATAAGCCTCACTCTCCACCAAACAGTTAGTTATCATCAACATTTTCCAATATTATTAGAGAATCTCAATAAATTCCCAGGGAAAAAAAATAAATTATACATACGAAAAAGGAAAATTTGTCTGTAATATTTTAGACATGACTTCATTGTGGAGCTATAAGGCTAAATATGGCAGAAGACCAAGTAAGTCCCACCAAACTAAGGAACAAAGAATAGACATTCCTTACCAAATGGCATGAAGCTGTGTCCAGGGAGGTTTAGGCTGGATATCAGGAAAAGCATTTTTACCTAGAGGGCACTGGAACAGGCTCCCCAGGGACGTGGTCACAGCACCAGCCTGACAGAGCTCAAGAGGCATTTGGGCAGCTCTCTCAGGCACATGGTGTGACTCTTGGGGATGGTTCTGTGCAGGGCCAGGACTTGGATTCAGTAATCCTTGTGGGTCCCTTCCAACTCAGGATATTCAATGACAGCTTTTTTATTACGAGAAGGAGTAAGACTAATGCAAAGATGGTCAAGAATCTACTTTGGTATTTAAATTAAAGAATCAAGGAAGCAAACAGGCAAGCACATGGCCTTCAACAAAATCAGGCACACATGGGACTGTAAAAAGAGTACATTGATGACAATGAACATAATGCCAATAACTGCAAACAGAGAAACAAAGGCATGGGAATTTATCTTGTATATTCCTGTGCAGAAGGGGAAAGACACATACATGGCAGCTGAAAAGCTCAATATACGCTGGAGAAGTGCAAATACAGTTTTAAAACAGCAAATGCCACAGTCAGTGAAAACAGTTCCTGCATCCATGTGGAACTTGAAGGGCAGCCAGGGGAGTAAGGCTGTTGAAGCTAGTCCAGTTCATTTGGCAGTGACACAGCATAAGCTTTTAAGTTTACCCCACTTACAAGGCAACGGCAGACTAATCAGCCCTCAAACAGCATTTAAAGTTAAATATAACACGATACAATGATCAACCTGATGTTTCCCTGGAGAGATATATGGAAGGCATGCAGTGCATCACTTGATTCTGCACCAGCAGCTGGTTCTACACCAATGGCATACACAAGCCAGCTGGTGCCATAGCTAGGCGATGAGTTCTCCCAAATATTTGGAAAACAAAAGCCTCTAACCTCACAATTTTAATTGACTTGTTTTATAATTGAAATTGACTTGAAAAACAAACCTCAAATCCCTCTGATTATGTTTATCATGACAAATTCAGATTACCACAACAGACAGTTTTCTGCTTCAAAAACACTACATCTTGGGTTGGTGGTGTGGAATGAAACTGAGCATCTCACAAAATTGTGACATTTACCTCAGATAGTTGCAGTTAATATTTTATGATGAATTTTAAACTAAAAAGTAGCTGAACCATACATTGTAGGCTTTTTGAATGCAAAAATTTTTTGTAAGGAGCTACAGCAATGACTCTAGTTCCAATGACTTATGTGCTCTTCTAGAGGAGACTGTTCAACCCAAGAATTGGCTTGCCACATATCTTTATTCTGCCATCTTGAAGTGTGACATTTTGAACAAAAGGCAGCTATATTTATATAGATCACCTACACAATCCACACCCAAATATTATGGGCTTTATATGGATTGTCCAAAGTGCCCTAAAATTTTCTTAGCAAATAAGCTTCTTTGTAGAGCCAAGATTGGTACAATTTTGCATTGCTGTCAGCAGCATGGTGGCATGTCAGTGGCGTGGTGGTGGTAGCAGCCACTCCAAGCTCTCTGCCAGAAACAGGATATTTTCAGCCCTGTGGTTTCCTCTTCTTCAGAGGCTAGTCTTACTACTTTACATCTAGGATCTTCTTTTGGAGTACACTATGACTGGCAAAGAAACAAGAGCAGAAATCACAATTCTGGTAATTGATGCAATGTGACTCTCCTTTGATTACCTGTTTTTACATGCAAAATTGTAAAGTTCTCAAGGGGAGAAAGAAAAAAATCAATCCATCCCATTTTTGAAAAAAACCCCAAAAATCAGGTAAAAATCAGGAAGCTATATTCTGAGCTGGTTACAACATAATTGATACAATATATTCTTAAGCTACTACCGAGCATGAGGGAATATGGAAAACAGCTGTTTCAGGGAAACTGCTTTTACTTTCTTTTGCATAAACTTGAACTCCATCAATTTGTATCAACAACAAATTCCCTTATTATGTAATGGTTTTAAGCCAAACCAGCTTAATGGACTTAGTATCCCTGGTCAATCAATATTTGAATAGAAGTCTTTTCAAAACATATTTGCAGTAGTTCAAACACTGTTTTCTAAATCACTTATTCCCAGAGTTCCGTATGTGCTCTTTTCCTTCAGGAGACAATTTGTGTTAAACCCTAAAACCCCTCACAGTAAACACAGAAGAGGCTCACGCTGCTGACAATCTCTCAGTTCCATTCTGATGCTACAGGTGAAGAATCAGTGTACTGAATCAATCAAGTCAATTATCTACTTACAAAGTGGTTCCAAAGATTCCTGTTTACTGTAGGTTTATCAAAATCTGTCAGACTACTGAAGTTAAACCAGGCTTAAAATCTGTCCTGGAGATGTGTGAAGTTTGCGTGTCTGTAAAAAGTAGCTCATGTGAGGAAGGCATATGACTGAGGTAATCTGAAATGTGCATCTGCCTGCCCATGATAAAGCAGCCTTAGACTCTCCATCCAAGTTTAAAATACTACATATCTGATAGGTAATTAAACTTCAGGTGAAAAGAGCAAAAGATTTTTTTTTTTTTTTAACATTGAGCTGCTGACATTATAGAATTCCTCCTGTATATATTCCTACCAAATCTGTTATTCAGGTTATTATTCTATTCATTTATTATTGTAATTATTCTATTCTTTTAAGAAAGGGTGGGAGCACTGTAAAACTTTCTTTTTCCTGATATTTTTCTTAGATAATTTTGAAAACATTTTCAATGGTCTCTTCTTTCTTTTTTTTTCTTACCCTACTCATACAACAAAACTCTAAGACCTGACATGGTTAAAAAAAGGTAAATATTAGAAATTTCTTGTTTAATTGCATATGTGTATATATATGACTGAGAACACTGTGTAAGAGTCACAGATTTCATGGAAAACTGTCCTGAGAAAAAGTTGTGCAAAGTTAATGAAGCATGAATTAAGAATCATCAAACAGACAGCATGGCTAAAGGCAGTATTTACAAGAATGTCTTAGGATGATTAGGAGCACTGATGAAAGTACATTAACAAAGAAATATCTAAAGCTGCATGGGAAGAGGAAATAATTCAGCTGTCCTGTTAATGAGGTAAAAAAGCGCTTTTATTAATGTAGAGTAAAATATTTTGTCAGCCATTGTACTTCAACATTTTAAATGTCATAAATACAAGAACAGATGAGAACTCCCCTCAGTTCTTTCTTAGTATTTCATGACTGTTAATCCAGTTACTCCAAAGTTAAGATGAAGACAAAATTTTCAAGTAGCTTAAAACAGTTCAAACTGTTTCTACCAGCAACAACACACAAATGTTTGCAAAGCCATGGAGAAATGTGACCACAGAGCACCCGACCCGGTTCCTTGGCAGGTACGAACGGCAAGGTCAGCACGCAGTGCTGCTGGCAAACACAGACACGCTCTGCCTGAAGACATCTGCTGGAGAAATGGCTGTAAAGAAATTGTTCACCAGGAAGGAACAGAGTTCCTCAAACATTTCCATAATCCCTGATCCTCTGGGCATTGAAATAGGATGCAAACAAGTACGGGCCATTCAGATTTCCATCTAAGCTAGTGCAGTATTGAACAGATTTTTAAGCATGTAGCTATTTCCTAACATAGCAAAATGACTACATGATCCCACATTTCATTTTCACAGCTCTCCTAGGGGCTAATTTACGAGGCAGAGGGCTCCTGGAAATCAGCCCCACCAGAAGATCTTTCTGGGAGAGGATGCTCCAGGCCACAGGTTCAGGGAGAGATCATGCAGCTTTTACCACCTCTCATACATAAGCACTCCCTCCTGACATCTCAGGAGTACACTTGGTTTTATTCAATTATGTAAACTATGAGAAAATAACTCTTCAGTCTCCGTAGCTTGAACATAGGGGACCTGAAGAGGTTTAGTTGTACAGATAGAGAAGCCAGCTTCCAGCTCTGGTAGAGAAGAAACATCCCACCCAAATATGACCACTCTCAATGACAACAAAGACATCTACTTTCTAGTTTCTCTCCTTTGCACATGCATTACATTTCACAAACTGCACTACAGAGGCAGAAAATTATGTTTGAGCTAGTGGAATGATATGATATTTCATATATATTGACTCAACATGACAGTATTTGTTTTCAGTTGAGGCAATCTGTCTGAAATGAGTTCAAGCTGAAGGACTAGCTGATTTAAAAAGACAGGAAAAAAAGCACTGTGGCTGTCTTTAAATGCTGAGACACAAAGGAGGCTCAAGAAAAAGCAGCAGTGATGGATGAGATAAAAACAAGAGGGCGTTATTAAGAAATGGATTTTAAATAAATAGATACAGTACTACTTGGGGTCTAAAAAGAAAAATCATCAAAACCTAATGATGTTCATATTTCTGAACTAGGCACAGGAGGAAAAAATTCCCAGTACCAGCTTCTTATCAAGTATTTGCCAACATAAGAAAACTACACCCTTTAGTTTTCAGACTTCCAACTTTGCATAAGTAGTTTGGAAAGATCTGGGAGCGAGTTCTCTTTCTTTTTAACAAGAAGGGTAATATAAATTACAGTTCCAGGTTTTCAGCTTACACATGTATATATTTGTAAAAATGTACTAAGTGCATTAGGGCCTGAACAGAAAATGATGAATGATGCTCTGTTGGATATGGAGGAAAACTGAACAGCAGATTCCCTCCATGTGGAGAACTTTTCTTTTTCCAGAAAGGGTTAATGACAGGAGGTCTTCAGCAGGCAAACCCTTGGAAGAAAGGGTGCCTCCAAAATATTAAGGCTTGGAAAGGAAGATATCTGATTAGATGAATTCAGGCTGAGAATGGACCAAGATAAAACATTCAATTAGCCTGCAGTCTGACCCCACAGACTTCCAGTGGTGCTTGAAAAAGATGAGCTGTCTTTGACAGTCACACCATACAAAAAGACTTCAAGGAAATGTACCAGGAACAGAAAGCAAAAGCTAAAAGCAACTCTTGGCAGCAACAGAGGTTACAAAGTAGTTTGGTGTAAAGAAACTTTCATTAGCATCAACAGAGACTTGATGAAAAAGGAGAAAAAAAAAGGTATGATATTAAATTATGAGGATGAAATAAACCATGAAGGCATATACACAAGCACAATGCTACGGTGTAAATAAAATCACAGCTTTCAGTTTGATGAGTGAAAACAAGTCTAATGGCACCTAAAAAATTCTTAAGCATCATCGTCTAGGAACATCTGTTGGGAAGTGAATGCAGCAGGACTGCTCTCATTTCTTCCTTGGTCCAGAGGTCAATAATCAACTCACAGATCATCACCTGCAAGTTGTGCAGGGCATAGACCTGTGCTCATACAAGACCAAGTGCTCTGAAGGCCTGAATGATCTGGGCAGGAGGGGCCAATCAACTTGACTGCCAGCCCTGAGTCAGGAAAGGTAGGACTTTGGCCACCTTGTGGCTTAATTAGAAAAAATCCCATTGCCTTTATTTCCTCATTAAAGTCTGATCATTTCAGTTAAAGACTCAGTTCTTCCCCATTGGCTTACATCAACCGTGATCTCCATTAATCCCATTTTACAATAGATCTAGTATTTCATTAAAGACTTTGATCTAAGCTTCCACCAGAGAACTTGCAGGTAGCATTTCCAATTATCAACCCTCTTCTACATCCAAAAGAGCAAAACTCCCAAATCTGCAAATGAATCAGAAGCTTCCTCACAAAGAGAAGAGCTAATTTCATAACCTCTATTCAGTGAACGCACCTTCTTGCCACCAAATTTGACATAATCTGATATAAAACATCTCATCAGAACTCTGTAAGTTCATTTCTTTGTCAGAGAAAGATCTTCCTAAGATGATATGTTCTTATTACGGTAACCCCATTACTGAAAAATAATTTCATACAGGCTGTTTGTTCACCAAGTTGAAATCTTAAGATTGAAATCAGAAAAATGGAATCTAGAATCTGCTCTAGCATCGACTAGAGTATTATTTAAAAAAAAAAATCCCCAAACCCATCAAACTTCCAATAAACTAGCCCACCATGAAGCCTTGCAGTTCTTTAAAGCAGAGAATAAATCCCAAACTGCTGCTCAGAAATCTCTGTGGAACAGACAACAGGTTATGGCACTACATCTCTGCAATGCTCTGAAATAAACACAGCTCAAATAACTACCCAAAGAAATCCATGTTTCATGATAGGTTAGGTATGCTGAATCTTCAAAATATGGGTTGCCTTTTTATACAGTCACAGACAAATCAGAAGAATAAAATCCCAAATGGCATTGAGAAAATGAACAGGGATTTTCTCAGTGTCTCCTTTAATAAAGGAAAAAAGGAACTTAAAAATAATCAACAAGAGGCAAGTTCAAAAAATACAAGTAATATTACTTTATTCAACCCCCACTTAAGCTGCTGAACCCTTATGTCCCATTATATCCTGAAATTTTATCTTTTATATACAAAAACTTTTAAAATTATTTGAACTAAGCCATGGAAGTTATTCTAATAACTTTTTTTACAATTACAATGGCATAAACTCATGTGTAAGAACTCCCTGAGCTGCACATCACTGTGAGCTGGAAGAACAATCTGGAAAGACACTTTTATATTTCTGTGATCTCATATTTCTTCAGCATCACCAACTAGATGCAAGATGGGCAAGACTAGACAGCCTCAAGCCTCATTCTGTATGGCTACTGGTGGTAGTTCTTGTTTGTGATCATTGAAACCTCCAGTTCCATCCAAATACTTCATATGTTTGCTGTTCATCAAAATGAACCAAAAATGATGTAATTTTTTGTGTGTACTTATATGCGGGGGGGATTTTTCCCTCTTCACAGTATTTTTGTGTGCATTTTGGAACAGTTTGGTAAAGTCATGGAATATATCATCACACAGACTCCCCTATTTCATGGCTTGTTGGCTTTTGCAGTGGGCTGTAACAGCCACAGATGGGTAACATGAAAGCTACTTTTGGGTATCTATGGAAACAAATAGCTGAAGTCTGCCTCAGGGTCTTCTCTTCAGATCCTTCACCCATGCTAGGAAGGGGCAGAAAATTTCCCCCAGTCTCCAATACACAGAGGAGAGAAATGTGGCAGCAGGTGCTGGGAATGTAAATGGGGAGCTGAGGTGAAAAGGCAGAGGAAGGAGAAGGATGCTGGAATTCAGAAAAGATGCAAAAGAGAGAGCAGGACTACTAAGGGGAAAAGCAAATACAGATAAAGAGCAAGACTGTCCTTCCTATAGCTTCATCCCTATGTAGCCTGTTTAGTAGGCTCCACGGAGTATCCTATACCTTAACTAGTTCCATGCATTTCCTAGCTCACTGCTCTCTGCCATCTGTTTGCATGAAGGTCTGTGTGGATGTGCAGGTTGATGTGAAAGGAAAAGGAAACACAGACAACTCAGTTTTGTTTGTTTAGTCCTGCCAAGCTGATCCTCCAAATGTCATGCTTAATTACAAGTGAATAACTTTTATTTTAGGAATATCAACACATTCTTACCAAAGCTCACTGAGTTTTTCACAAATTGTGACTTCAGAGAACATTTCAAGGAAAAAATCTATTTCAGATTTTCAGGTTCAAACAAACTTATCCATTCTAACGATTTTAACGAATTCCATCAAGATGGAATGGAATTTTAGCAAGTTGTCATGGGTTGACATTAGACAAAATGCCAATGCACCCATGAGGGTATATTTTACCTAATGAACGACTGTGAGATGTGGTCAAGAACAGAGCAGAGCAGGCCTGATACTTGAAACAGACAGACAATTTATTATGCTACATAACAATGGACAATAGAAAAGGAAAGAAAAACCCAACCACCCAAAAGCAGAAGAGAAAACCTCCCAAAAACACTGCTTCTCCTCCCCCCAATTTCCATTCCATACATGCTCACTCAGTTGACTCCAGCACATTACCTTCATCTACTTGCTTAATCCCTCAACGACCCTGGGTTCCTAATCCAAATCATCATCCTTTAAAATTCAGACAATCCACATTCCATCCAGGACGAGAGGAGTCTCTCTCGCACCACAGACCCCCCCCCACAGGAAACACAGGTCCACCATCCCGTGTTCCCACGTCACCCATGGCACTGCCTCGAAGAGTCTGCCAGGGTGACACCCTCCTTTCCATGTCCAGCACTCTCACTGCCGTCCATGGACCTGAACTGCAACAGGGCTCTTTTTAAGGATGTTTTGGCCAAGTACCAAAAACCAGCCATCTTCTCATTTTGGGACTCAGGTCCCCCCCATTTACCCCTGGGGCCGGGGGCTCCACGAAGCAGGCCAGAACGTCTCTGGGTTTGAGCCAAAAACATCCACCCAAACACAGTCTTATTTATAGTCAGGAGGGTCCAGGGTCCGTCTATGGCTATCATTATGCAAGAAAAGTCCAGCCTCATAGGCCACTCCTCTTCATTCCGGCAATCGAAGGGGCTTCTTTTCATCTCACATTACCCTCTCGGTCCCAGGCTGTCCTCTCTCTTCTAAAACCACCAACTATGAGAATTCAGCGTCCAGGGATAACTCTCTTCTGCCTTAGAAAGAGTTAAAAGCTTTTATCTCCCACCACCAAGGTCAGGCACAGGCGATCGCAGGCACTGCAGCTCTCACAAGCAGCTCCAGCTCGGCACCTTCTCTCTGTGGGGGGAGGAGAGAGACGGGACCGGGGGGGGGGGAAGGGGGGGGAACGGGATGGGACAGGGAGGGGGACGGAAGGCACCTCCAAAGTTCTCCCTCCACCCCTCCATTCTAGATGGAAGCTGGACCAGCTCCACTCCAGCTCCCTCTGTTCCCCACCCCGAGGCCCACCTTGCTCAGCCAGGCCCACCTTGCTCCCCTCCCCCACCCGGCCTAGCCAGGCCCGGGCAGGGGAGAGGAGAAGACGCTCCCTCTCCGAAAGCAGAGCAGGGAAAGAGAGAGTCCTGCTGGGAAATCCGGCTTTTAACCCCTCGTGTCCTCAGAGGCGTGTCCAACCTCTTAGTGGCCAACAAAGGTGCCAATACTCAGACCTAAGGACTGATTGGTTTGACCACTACTTCCAAAAAAAACTCACTTCCCTTCAAACCACGACACGAGTGCATGTTGTCTTTGGGTGCTGCTTCATGTGCTCTGCAATTATTAAGGTTTAATAAACGTTTTGAGTTAAAAGCAAAACCTCCAGCTGGCTGTTCAAACCCACAAGGCAGCAGACACTCTCTGTCCTGCTGCTGAAAACCAGAAGAGTACAACAACAGGAAGCCCTCTCTGATTCACAAACACGGCTACTTGTCTTCCTCAGCCCCTCTTCCCAGCTCCAGACATCACATCCCACCTGGTTAAGTCAGGCTGTGTGACACCTCCTGATCTCAAGTAAATCTTGGATGACCAGACACAGCTCAGCAAGTTACAGAGCTTTCAAAATAACATGTATTATGGGTATTTGTCATATGCAGATAACCTGTGAACGGGCCCAGGCTCCTTTCTTGGGAATAAGGAGTTAATGAGCATGCCAGTGCCAGCACATCTCAGCTGAAGGCTCCAATGCTATATACATTAGTTAACATTCATTACACATGGATATTCACACTCTAGATGGGTAAAATAATCATTGGAGCAAAGGAATTTATCATCATGCACCTCCGTCATTCACTATCTGAAACTCAGCACAGTATTTAAACTCCTTGAATACATTCAAAACAGGATGGAAAAACAGCCATTAATTATCCTAAACTAACACATTAAGTACAACATTTGGGCACTGTGCAAGTTTGCACCTGCCTAAAGTTATAGCCAGAAAAACTAAAACCCAGTCCTGGATCAGCAGATTGGCTTTTAGTACATAAACATATGTACTAAAAGTACATAAACATAGCATAATCTTAAATTCTGGTGTATCACACCCTGTCACGTTAGGCTGCCTGTATGAGAAGGAGCAAACTGACGATTTTCCTGGGAGCCACAACATATCATTTACACTCTAACTTGGTGGAGACAGTGTTTTTCAGCCAGCACCAACATCCATACACAGGGAAATGCAGTGGGCAGGTGTGTGTGCACACTTGTGTGTGTGCCGGTTTGTTTACAGAGAAATATCTATCCAGAAGAAGAAAAAAAACAACAGGCATATCTGTCTCAGAACAGGGTACAGCACCAAGAACCATTTGAGTATTTATTCAAGTTCCCAATGGTTTCACTACTGAGGAGTTTGGTGTCCCTTATCAAATCATCTAGGGAATTACAGGCCCACCAATTTCGCCTCAGTTCCTGGGAAGTTGATTAGCAGTTAATCCCAGGCACATTAAGGATAAGAAAATCATCATGAGTAGCCAACCAAAAAAAAGTCATGCCTGAACAGCTTGACAAACTTCTGAAATGAAGTATATCTACCTGGCCTGGTAGATGAGGGAAGAGCAGTGAATATTTTCTACCTGGACTCCGATAAGGCCTTTGAAACCATCTCCCCTAAGATATTCATAGAAGAGCTGTTGATGCAGGGAATGGATGAGCAGACAGACAGTGAGGTGGACTGAAAACTGGCCAGGCAGAGGTTGGTTACAAGTGAGACAAATTCTAATGAGATGCCAGTGACCAGCAGTGGGCCACAGGGGTCAGAGCTGGATCCTGTTTAAGATCTTCATGAATGACCTGGATTATGGGGCAGACTGTACCTTCAGCAAGTCTGTAGGTGACACACCTGGAACACTCAGGGGGCATCTTATCAATGTAATACTGAAGGGAAGGTCCAAAGACAACAGAGCTGGGCTTCTTTTCACTGGTGGCTAGCAACAGAACCAGAGGTAATGGGCACTAGGTGAAATTTAGGAACATGTTAGGAAACTTTTTTCACTTCTAACAGTGAAAGCACTGGCACAGGTTGCCCAGGAAGTATACAGAATCCCCATCCTTTAGTAATATTCAAAACCTGTCTGACATAGTCCTGGGCAACTGGCTCTAGGTGTCCTCACCTGAGCAGCACATGGACCATGGAACCTCTAGAGGTCCCTTCCAACCTCACCAATTCTGTGCCCAGGAAACAAACAAACAAAACCCTCCAAAACTAAACAAAACAGGAAAACCTAGTTGAAAAAAAATGAAAAAGAATATTGAGATGTCATTTCCAATCTCTGGAAATGGCACCAACCCACTCTACAAGAGCATCAACACATTTTCATTCTATATTTACATGTGTGGGTGGCATAATTTACACACACACACATATATGCACACACAGAACTGCAAAATTTCCTCAGCAACAGGCTGAGAATTTTATCAGAATTCTCCCAGAGACAAATGTGCACAGATCACTCACTTCCAGGGATTGTCTGCATGTGTGGAGTGACTGCCTTATATCCCAGTATCTGTACATGCACAGTGCAATCCCATCAATCTAAGCCCACATGCTTCAGCTGCATCTGGCCCAAGAGGAGCCAGCCCTCAGTACTTTCCATGGATTTCAAAAGCACTTATATGCAAGAGCACAACCTACACAGACCACAGGCTGTACTTCAAACACTTCAATTCAGGTACTCCGTGCTGACAAAACTCCACACAACCAGAGTATGCGATCAGTACATCCATTTCAGTAACACTGTATCTTGCTACAGCACACTTGGATTTCCAAGGGGTTTAAGGCATCTGGAAATTCAAGATAATTTATGAAGGCACTAAACCCACACTCCTCAGTTCTACTCCTTTTTCTGGGTTGCCTTTTTTATTGATTTCTATGTTGAATATGCTCACTTCACTGGAAGCTGGGCTTTATTATTTTTTAATTATTACTTTGTCTGTTTTTTCAGGTCTTGTTGGATCATTGATTGCCATCAGCAGAAAATTCTTCCAGCCAAATTATGTGTCCAGCTATATCTGAGTGACTCTGCTCAATTTAGCTCAGCAATTGGAACTTAATTAAAAATTCTGTTAAGAAGGTGCTGGCCAGAGAAGTCTCATCATGGCCGAGTGGCATTCACTTTGCAGCATTGATAGGAACATGAACTAATAAATTTCTTTTTTCCCATACAAAAATTAATTGCCTGGACTCTCACTAGACAATAGGAGCAACTGACGTAAGATGAGAATCCTATCAATGGGCAGATCTGTTCTTCAAGAATTACTCTATTCAGGCAATCACTTTCTGTATTAAAAACCACATCAAATAAAGGGAATCTCCATTACTACATCAGAATATATAATTTAAATCTACTTACCCTGCCAAACTGTATATAAATGCACCCAAAGCTATCAGAGAACTGAGACAGCAAAGAAGTTCTCATTGTGTCCTTTCCAAACGGGGCCATTTCATTTATGTTGACCTTTAATCCATTGCTTGGTTAATTTCTATTATTTGTATGATTCCACACAGTGCAGCTAAATGCTTTTTTACCTACACAGAGAGCTAAAATTACCCTTTTTAGGATAACTTTTGTATCACCCTAAATTTCAATTACATGGACACATTGATTTTATAGCAATAAAAGAATGGTGAGAGTTTTATTTTTATTTATAGTCTGGTTTTCTACCAGGGATATGTCTAGTGGTTCTACAAGAGTAAACTAAGAAAAGTAGAATGCTATCAAAACCCCCTTAACTTTCCTAGGCTGGTGCTGGCCTGAACTGGAAAAATTTCATAGGTCAAAATGATTAGAATAAATGGAACAAAATCCTTGAAGTCTGAAAAGCTTGGCTGAAAATGCTAAATTAAAAGACCCCTGCATTTAAAATTTTGCTTTCGGCATATGCTCATCATTATTATTTTTATCTTTTTGTAGAGAAGACAATTCTATGCTGAATGCTAACACTTTTGAAAAGAGATGGATGAATATGCACAAAAAATTAACTGGATTTAATAGATTCCTAATTTTCTCTTACATACTTTCTATTCTCTTTTTAAGTCACACCTTTTAGCTTGATTAACCACAAACACTCAACTGTAACTATTAAGTAAAATAACTAACAAGATGTCATCAAAAATATTACATTCCATTCTATTTTCCATAGTTACAATTTGAATTTTTTTAAGACCCCATGTTTCCAGTTATCAAAGAAATTATTTCCATGATAAATAAAATAACACAAAGCAGGATTTTAATCAAACATGGAACCTACAATACAAGGCAAATTGATTAAGGCCTAAGTAAAACATTAGATTTACTAATTCCAAAAACTAATCCAACTGTAATGCTCAAAATTTGCAAGTCAAGCTACTCTGTCACCAAATCCCTCGCCAACTAATAATAAATCCTCCTCTCTTCCACATTATTCCTCTTCTTTATATAGTAATGACTGGTGGTCACTATCATTATCTATGCTATTATATTGCTTTTATGAAAAAAATAAGGCCTAAAGGGAAAAGTTCTATGATGCTTCATGCTTTATTCAGCTTGATTTTTAATCTAGATTCCAAAGAGAAGTTCAAAGTTTTTGATTCAAAGTGTGTTAGGGTTAATGGAATATCTCCCTTAACACTTGCAAGATTATGCCACGGGCTTCAAATTGCGTCTTCTCTTTACTGCTCTTGCTATTTCAATTTGGCCCCAGTTTGTCTATGCCATCCTAAAGTGCCAGAAGAATCAATTTTATTTTATTAAACACTCACCTCAAACCACTGGCCGTGCGACTGCATTTTTAGGATGACACAAGGATCTGGTTTTGAGAGGGCATCCCTGTCTGATATGCCTTTGCATGCAACCCGCAACTCCACTTTAGTCAGGCATGGGCTGTTAAAAATTCCCAGGGTATTGGCTGCTGATTCATAGATGTTGCTCATTTTCTTCATTCCTTGTTCTGAAAGAGAGAAAAGGTCTGTTAAGGATGGTGCACACACGGTACAGCCCCTCCTTCCACACAGAAGCCAATGCAAAGTTCTGCTAGACACCAACAGTGAATGAGAACCAGAGCATGAGGGGAAAGAAGAAAATCAAAGGAATACCTATTGAATAAAGAAATAATCATCTCATATGTTTATAAGTAAGCCAAGTTCAGAATGAAATTTTTCACCACGCCTCTGAACTCTCGGAGTGAACTGCGACCTCAACTTCCATCTCTGCTCCTGCTTATAGAGTCACATTTCCCCAAGCCAAAGCATAGATAGACAGGATGGTAATTCTTATATTCTTATGACAGCACCTTAACAAGGGTAAATTACATTTGGTCAAGACTCTGCCAGTGTGCTTTTATTTCTCCCTATTTTTTCTAAAGAGTATGCACTTTTTACACAAACTTTTGGCATAAATGCCCTTTCATACCAACCCTAAATTCCAAAATACATTTCACTGTTTCCACACTTAATGCAGAAGATCGTCTGCCTCCATTCCTAAGCAGGTAGCCAAGACTGATGCTCTAAACAGAAGGGCAGGATATTTATGCTGCCATATCTTGTTGTTATGGAGTGTTTGCTCTTTTGGGTCGGGAATCAGAGTTACACGAGCATGGATAGCTGGAATAACAGGGACCTCCAACCCTCCTTCATTATGAACATCACCATCAATCTTGTAGCTCAAGAATTTCTTGCAACAGAAACAACAAAAATATTTTAACACAGAGTTTACCAAAAATCCCTATATAACTATTTTTGAATAAGGGAACACTACAATTTGTTCTGAGCTTCACAGCCTGACCCTTTAAAAATCTGCTTCCTAATACATGGATTAGTGCCTTCATCATACCCTATGCATAACAGCCACAAAAAATAAACCTCATACTTCTTGCAGGCAGATTTGTCTTGCCATTTTATCCGCAAGACATTCTAGTAGTCTGTTTCAAACCTTTTCACTGTCTATTCCCCAACACTCTGTTGTCAGATGTTAATGATTTTTGAGAACTGTTTTGATAAAAATTCCATTTCTGAGATACGGAAATGTAAGTGAAGTTTTCTTTCCCCAAATCTGCTAAGTTAAAAATAAACTCAAAACCCGCAAAGTCACACTTATCCCTTTTTCCTATGGATTAGAAAGGTAAAATTAGAAAGATGTTTCTCAGTTCAGAGTAAGGGGAGATAGCAATAGTGTAAACCTCTAATCTATACAGACAAATTTCAGGAATGCAAGTCTGAATGATGAGGCAGATTCTCTCAGCCCCTGGCAGAATGGATAAAAGCTTTTTAACAACTTACAATTCTTCAAATCTATACAACAACTGACTGTATGACCACTGACATGCAGTGACTACCCCATTCAGATATAGGTGCAGTGAGCCTGAGTGGACCCCAATCACCCTCTGAAGCTCAGGCTCTACAGGCATATTTAAAAATGTGAGCCCCATCACAAACATAGCGTCTGACATCCTGAGATCAAAACAGTCACCTTCAGCCCCTTCCAGTTACTTGTAAATATTGTCACCTAAACTACTGCTCCTTGGACTTACTGCCAGGAAAGAAACATGACTGAGGAAATAGGCAAAACTAAACAACACATGGAAAAGGTAATGATACTGGGCTACATTATAAAGAGAGGGACTGGAGAGACTGTTGTCTAATTATTCATCATTTTGTAATCCCATCTCCTTCAGAAAGCTCATCCCACACATTTACAAGACATTTTTACATGTTGCCCTTTCCAAATTGAAATCCATTTGAAAATTGGGTTAATTCTGTCTCATACACATCATGCATCATTAATAAAATGTCATCCTTTGTGCAGAAATAGTCTGGTGATTTAATTAAACTAGATGATTTCAACACTGAAGAGAAGAGGAAAAAGTAGCACAGTGAGGGGGAGAGATGTATTTTTCTCCCTCCTACAATAATTATACATTGGTTTTTCAGAACAGCAGGTAAGTATAAAAATTATATTTCTTTTTATCACTACAACTATTATTTCAGCTTTTGCAAGTTCTAAATTTATCAATGGAAAATATCAAGCCACAGCCTTATTCTTTTGTCTCATTATATTCTTCTTTTAATATAATCACCATCTTGGGCTGTTGTGCTGATGTCACATCACCAGGAAGCTGGAGGCCTGGAAAAAAGATTTTGAGCCCACTGAAAGCAGCTAAAAACAGTATTGTTTTGCACAAACATAGACAAGTTAGACTGCGTACGAAGTTTTTTTGTCAATTAACTATATATATTATTGATGGAGGAAAAAATTATTCCTTTTTCTTTGCTACAAACTCCTCCTTTTTCAGTTCATTAGAACCTTGTTATTCCTTCAAGTCCACACAGTTTCAATGTTCACTGAACAAGACTGTACCCATTAGAGAAAAGCATTAGCACAGATACAAAAAATAAATGAAATAAGTGATAGGTCACATACTTCTAAAGTTTTCATTTCATCATTGCATACATTCTCTCTCATTTCCCCTGCAAAACAGGAGAGTGGTGGATCATATGCTTCCCACACAAACTTATTAGCCAGTGCTAGACTGAACAGAATGGGGAAGCAAAATCAGGCCTTCTGTTTTCAACTCGCCATAGTGAAACATCAAGAAAACAGTACCAACTGGAAAAAATTAAAACTGCACTATGCTGAAATTGAAATTTACTAGGCTATAAAAAAACCCAACCAACCAACCAAAACCCTAACAAACAAACAAAAAATACCAAACCAAAGAATGTGTCAGCTACAAAGGAAAAGGGAGAACCTCGAAGACAGGCCTCTGTCTCCAGTCTCTCAAACATGTTCTATATCTGGCATATTTAGAGCTCATTTACTAGAAATTAACATGCTCTTTCAACCTTTTTAAAGAGAGTCATGGCTCAAAGTGACCTTACTGATATATATGATGAGGTGGGGAACTAAGGATATGAAGCCAAATTCTTGTCAGTAGTGCCCACTGACAGGACAAGAGGCAACTGGCACAAACTGAAATTCAGGAAATTCTGATTAAAGAAAAGGAATTTTTTTACTATAATGTTGGTTGAGCACTGCAACATGCTTCTTGGAGAAATTCTAGGGTCTTTATCTTTAGAGATATCCAAAACTTGTCTGGACACGGCCCCGAGCAACCTACTTCGAGCACAGGCTTAGAATAGATGATCTGCAGAGGTCCTTTCCATCCTCTTCTGCTCTGACACTAATCAGCAAACAATCAAATTATAAACTTTTTAGGGTACAGATTCTCTCTGTGATATGTTATTGAATTAAATGATTATTTGGGTCCCCTGGCTCCAAAGCCACACAGAAAATCAAAACATATACATGAGCCCAGCATTTCTGGTACAAAGTAATGCTACAAAGGCACCCATGTGTAGGTATTTCATTAAAAGCAACAGCACAAGAGTTCAGAAAGCTGTGCCTGCCTAGATTACTGGATTACAATGTAAATCAGTACTACACATTTGACAGCTACATCTTTCTCTATTCAGGGGGACTAAATGGCTTAAAAACGTTCAGGTGTCTAGTGCCTGCAGAAGTAAGGATCTTTGTGGCACAGAACACAACCAGTACATGCTTCTCTCTGGGAGATAAAAGACTTGAATTCAGCTCACACAACCAGATCCAACTCATTACAAAATGGTGATCCACATAACCTCACCACAAACTCATAACCAGGCTCCTTAGATTCACCATGAAATAAATCTAAGATGCAATCTGAATTCAGATTTCAAGTTTACTCCTTTGCCTGCAGTGTCATTTTGCCCTCCTACGCACACAATGTCCAAAATGTTTTTCTGCAAGTTATCTGGGTGAAAAATGAAGAGATTGCTCCCTACAGCAATCTTCTTCCCTACCTTGGGAAGAATCAGGAAAACATTCACTCTCAGCCTCACCTTCAGTTCAGGTAATAAGTGAGCAGCAAATGAGAAAGATGCTGAGATTTAAAGCAGTAATCAGTGTGCTTTGCATTTAGAGAAAGGTCTTGCTATTTAGAAACCTGCACTCCAGACCAAACCGCACACAAATGAATTTGGGGGTTGCAGGTTTCTCATCACTATAGAGTGAGAGCTGTGTCTGAATTATTTTACTGGCACTTTGGTCATGAAATGAAAATGAGCTAATAGCATCTGTCTGCTTCTACAGAAGTAAACAGCAAGAACCTGCTCCTGGAAAGGTAAATTATGTTTGCAGTATGTGCACATGGTGGGAAATACTAATAGTAGAGCTACATGAAATAAGAGCTGTGAAGAAGTGTCTCCAAGAGAGAGCAGCCCTAAAAGCACTGGATGTTGTGACACTAACTGCTCCCTACGTAGTCACACTTCTATATGGGAGAGACATTTAGTATTCAAAACACATGAACAGCTTAACTCTCTAGACAGAAAGCTTTGTACCTACAGTTTCTGGATCTTCCAGGGTTTAAAGCCTAAGAAAAGGAAGTATGAAAACCAAGTCTACACTTAGAAGCTTAAAATGAATAAAACTCAGATCAAATTAAACAAAATACAGTAAGAACAAGATTTATAGAAAAGGCTGAAATTATGTTGGGTGTTCAGGTAGAAGAGTTTTTAAAAGTTCCTCTGTTTAGTAACTTGTTCAGCTCCAGCAGAATGTAGGCCATGGATCCCTTCAGGGAATGATAGTAATTGAGATAAGTAATTATTTTTCTTTAAGAAATTTTTGTAATTGGGAATTCCCAGTCTCTAATAATTATTGTATCAGATGTTGGCACCAAGGCTTTCTTGGCTGTGAAAAGCAAATCCATTCCTTCTCATTCAGCTGTAAATAAGTTTTGTACAAATGAGGAAAGGTGGGAATTCATCAGGAGTTCCTGATTCAGCAAGTTCATTAAATTAGTATTCCATGTGCTTAATTAGGAGCTCATTAAGACACCTAGCTTGCCCAGGTCTGAACAGAGACCCCAGCATGATACGGAAAGCAGAATTACCTTTATTATGATATGTATTAAGGTTTTTTCATTATGTCTAATCTTTATTGTTGCTCTGGCCATTGCCTTGGCCTTTCTTTGTAAACCGCTCATGAACAAGCAGTGCTATCTTAAAACAGTCATGCAATTATCTTTGGACCACGTTCCTATGCTCCTGGTTTTCAGCCATATCTCAAATCACTGCATAAGACTCTTTGTCTGTTGGCATTTAAAAATTATCCTGGTCAACATCAATTATATTATAAATTGCTACAGAAGTTTAAATGATCATAGATAATATAGACAAAATGCAAGCTGCCAAAATTAATTTGAATATGAATTATTACATAATGAAAAGTCAATAGGTTAGCTAGACCCCTTCCACAGGATAGTCTGTGCAATTAAAAATACAATTTTTCCTCCTTCAGTTTGATTATCTGACAACTATTAAAGAAGATTTATTTAAAGTTACACCTGAGTTTGATAAAGGCCTTTGAAAAATGAGCAATAAACTCAGTAAGAAAGGGGGACCTGAAGAATCCACAGCAATGCTATTGTGAACAATGAGACAGATCTGATAATGCAAGTAATCTATTTGGACAGAAGGGGAGAAGGTTCGGAACAAAGTGCCAGCAGTGTAAATGGAAATATACACACACTGACAATTCAAAGGGACTCATTACCATAGAACCAGCTGTCTGAATTATAAGGGGAAAGGGAAAGACACTGAAAAGAAATTGAGACATGTAATGCATAACAAAACACTGTACAAAAGTGTGCTGCACCCATACAATTTACCCCATTTCAGTTAAGAGACAGAACATCCGCACGGTAACTGGAGCACTGGGAGATGCTGGAGTGTGCCCAGTTCTGGATGCTCTGAGTGGCTCCCACTGAACTCAGACTCAGTGCAATGCAAAGCACCTGTAAGAGTCAGTGCTAACATACATATATTTTATTATCTTCCACTGGAAGAGCAAATCTAGGATTCACCCTAGCTCCTTTAGCATGTAGCTAATGCCATCAGTCACCTCTTACTTCACAGAGTTCCCACTGTCTTCCTTCTTGCAATGCTGTAAAATATGCGGGAGAAGAGAAATCAAAAACTCACTAATACAAAAAACAGAAGACTGAACAAATACAAGTTCAAAATAACCTTCCTAGGGACAAATGTAGATAACTCCCCTACCAGAAAGCAGACTTGATGCTTTTTACTGGAGAAGCAGTGGAAGGTTTTTTTTCACAGAGCTAACCAAAGTCTGGTTCATTTACCTTCACTGGATTTGTACCAGTAATAAGGAGGCTGCCTCTCCTCCAGCAAGGCTGGCTCTCAAGCTGGCTACAGAGGGTGTGTATTTGGTCTTGTTTATAAAATGACACATTCTAAGACAGTGTGTTGGTTTAATGGGATAACAGAATGTATTTTATTTGGAACAGTGTAGAAGCTAGAGAGAAAACAGACTGGCTCATCTATATGCTGACACACCATTACACACACAATTGTCCTCTTAGCCAGTCTTGTTTCCTCAAATATGCCCATCCAAAGCCTTCACTTGCAACTCAATACTGTCAAGCAAAAACATTAAATGGTCTCAATGTTCCACTTCCAAATCATGAAAATGACATATTTTACCTTAGAAAACATTAACGAAAGTGGGTTTGTTCTTGATTTCATTTCTATTTGCAAAGCAATTAGAACTGATATTCTACAGCCCTTTCTCACCATTATAAAAGTTAAAAATGCATTTAAAAAGCAATAGAAAGAAATGCCAGCAAAGTTCACACTGACTCCCGGTGCTGATGATTTATAAGCAGGACTGAATAACATGAAACCCCAGCAAAATTCGGGCTTCCACAAGTAGATGATTTGCCTGCTGGTTTAGATATTGGTTCTCAGAGTCTGGCTTGAGTCTGTGCTGCTCTTGAGAGAATACCTGAAGCATAGGCAGCTGTAAGAGCAGGGATTAAGGAAAAGCTCAGGACCATTGATTCAACTTCAGACACCACACTGAGCAGTTACACACACACAAAAGATCCAAACCTACAATGTGCAAGCAGTTTGCTAATATAAGTGACATGTAAGCCTAGTAAATCAGAGAAATGTAATTGAATCTCTCTAATCAACAATTTCAAAGCTACTACCATGTGATACTTATTTGACTGCTTATCACTAAAAGTCATTACGATTTTCTTAGGTCATTTTAGTTTGCTGCTTGCACTAAGTGAGATATCAAATGAAACACAGGAACAAAAGTATATTCACTAGAGGATATGTCTTTGCTGCTTTTTTAAAAGTAGTTCTCCCAGTTAAGTATTAGAAGGAAAATAAAAGTGTCTTAGCAAGAAACAAAGCTTTACAACACAGTTAGTTATCCAAGAATCTTAAATAATTGGGTATTTTGCTATACTTCAAAGAAAGATAAGCCTAGAACAAAATCAAATAATCCCAGCGCTCTAAGGTGTAGCAGTCAAAATTCTGATATCATATAAATCCAACTGAGAACCTTCAGAACATGTTTGAGGCAAAATAATTCTTGAAATAATTAGACAATTCTGAACAACAAGATAGATGTATACTCTACTATGTTTATCCTTGCCTTATCATCTGCACTTGCATAAAATACATTTGAAATAAAAATTAACTTTATCCACCCTAAAAAGGCATACTATCTATCAGTTGGAGGAGA
Source organism: Prinia subflava (assembly GCF_021018805.1). Classification (NCBI taxonomy): domain Eukaryota; kingdom Metazoa; phylum Chordata; class Aves; order Passeriformes; family Cisticolidae; genus Prinia; species Prinia subflava. The sequence goes on along the minus strand of NC_086247.1, from coordinate 110,552,684 downwards.
ATCACAGAACTGTTTACGTTGAAAAGACCTCTAAGATCGAGTCCAGCCATTAATCCAGCACTGCCAAGTCCATCACTAATCCATGTCCCTAAGCACCACATCTACACATCTTTTAAGTGTCTGCAAGGATGCTGAATCAACCACTTCCCTGGGCAGCCTGTTCCAGTGCTTTACAACACTCTTGGTGAAGAATTTTTCTCCTAATATCCATTCTAAACCTCCCCTAGTGCAACTTGAGGCCACTTCCTCTTGTATGGCTTGGGAATGAAGCAGCAAGTTGTGTTCCTCAGCTACACTCAATTACTCCAGAGTATGCACATAAACACATGTAATGCCTGGAAGAGCTAATCCATTTACAGATGTAACATATTGCAAACTGCTAATTTTCCTCAACAGATGGCTACAGTGGCTCTTCCCGCAGCACGAAAATGATTCTACAAGAGAAGCTGCTTCCTGCTCCTGATCCAAAGACAGGCAGATCAAGAAGAGCGGTGAGGAAGGACATCCCATTTACTGTTTAGTTATTGCATTTGCAATAGAACCAGAAGGTACACCTGTAAGTTAGCTCAGGGTTTCCTAGCAGTGTGAGAAAAACTGAATTTATTGATTACACAGGAGCCACGTCGAGCCCAAACCTGGGACAGAATTTTAAAGTCAAGTTGCTCTGTCAGGTAGGGCAGGAGGAAAAGAACAAGAGAAATTGATAGTGCTGCAGGCAGTTGCTCTCTCACTTCATAATTGCTCCCCCAACATGCTTGATCCCTTCCTCAGCAACAAGCAATACTCCTATGGCTTCCCAGGACTCTGACAGACAAGGAGCAACCTGCCCACCCTCAGGGGGTTTCTGAGTAATGAACACCTTTACCTGATTGCTGGAGCCAGTCCCAAGTTCATTCCCTCTGCAACAGAGGTTCAGGGACAACACACTGGGGTTCTACCACCAGTTAGTTAGACCCTGAGCCTTTCTTGCCTTCTTGTCATTTACTTACTTTCTATTTTCTTTCCAAAATCCTTGATCAAATATTTGAAGAGTCACCCATGAGACTTAGGCCAAGCACAAATTGCCACTGTCTCAGCTAAAATCAGCAAGGAATACGATCACATTGTAGCTCCAACTGCAGGCACGAGAAGAGCCATGACAGGCAAATTATATTTATATGGAGAGTGTTAATTTCTTTCCTAGTTTAATTTCTACTACCTTATTCTTACTTTCCTCTAGGAAGTTATATCCTACTCCATATTGGGAGTGCTTTGCAATCACAGTACCACCAATACCATGATAGACTCAGTCTCTGAATAAGCCAGTAGCTATTTTTGGTATCAAATTGATTCAAAAAGAATTGCAGCATGCTGTCAGTAAAAAGTCCTACCAGTGCCAAATGTACCGCTGGTGCCAGTGCCGTGCCACTCCTCTGCTGGTGTGTCCATGCTTCCCAGGATCTGAGCTCTACTGGGCTACCAAAGATGGGTCCTAACGCGTCAGGACACAGCGCAGCCTCACAGAGATCCTAACCTGGGCCCTGGAAGCAACAAAGCTTTGTCAGCAATGTTATAGCAGACCTACTTCCTTCTGACACAGTGCCAAGACTTTGGCTAAATAACACTTTCAAAAACAAGCTCTAGAAATCCAAGCCACCAAGAATTTTCAAGTGTTTCTCTCCCTTGGGAATTCTTGAGGTGTGAGAAATATCCATGTTGTCAACCAGTAATAAAGATGAGAAAGTAATACAGTAATAAAGATGAGAAGCGAGATACTTGGAATGTCTTTTATAAAACTTTGTCTGACGTGAGGTTGTCCCTCAAGCACTTCTAAAAGGAACCTATGAGTACACACAAGAGTCAGATTTTCCTTTTGAAATCTGCAAGTCCCCATCAGTCTTTGTTAGCATATACTGACAAGAAAAGAGCAAAACAAAAATTCAGCTCTTACAGTGATTACAGAATCAGAGGTAGAGGGAAGGGGTTCTCAGTTTCTAAAATGATGCACGCAAAAAAATGAACTCACATAATCAGTATTGATGGAAGTCCTACTGCCAACTGCTACACAAAAAAACACTGGAACACCTGCTGGTCTTGACACCGCTGCCTGGTAGGGGAACACTTCATGAAATTCACACAAGGCAAGCAACACCCCTGAGATTTAGGCACATATTGCACAGGACTTCACCTACATTTATCTGTCCCTAAAGGACAACTTTATACAAAGTGCAATAAAGTCCATGAACAACCCACTGCTAACAGAGAGAAAGGAATGTCTATAAGCAAGCAGTGATGGCATTCATGGGAGAAGAGACAAGAGGCTGATAATAAAGTCTCAGACAATGTTTCCACTTCACAAATGCAATCTCTATGGTCAATTATCTATGACATAGTTCTGTATGAATTGGGAGTTGAAAGTTATTTCCAAGCTTTCTCTCCAGACCCGTGAAACTCTTAATTCCTTCCCTCACCTGCCCTCTGCTGAGTATGATTGCTCTTCAAACAGAAATTTTTCTACTCTGTTACAATGTGTGCTGAAAGACAGTTGCAAAGCATCAGAGACATAAGGGATGGTAAGGTAGAGTCACCATGATATTTTCTAAGAGCACAGAGGAGTAGAACTAGCCTCAATAGATATCCCATCATGCCAAAAAGGAGTGCTGGTAACTAAACTCAAATACTGGTCCCAAATATTCCTGAGAGATGCCAAAAAATTTAGAACATGCTAAAACCTGATTGTTGCTCAGAGCACAAAGCAATGTCTTCCTTGTTCAAGTATTTATATCTCTGTTCACTCTGAATGGATAGCCATGGGCACCTCTATACCTACATATACTGGGAATTAGGAAAATGGATGTTTTTTGGTTACTGCATGAAGACAGTAACCAAACTGCAACTGTACCAACAAATAACATTCAAATCAATCTTTGAATTCCTCAGTCATACACAAGGCATTTCCCATGTACTGTGTGTTTATCTACGTCTTATTCCTGATCTGCACTGATCCAGTGCAAATAGATCCAATGGTCAGAAATATTTTCAGTAACTTAAACAGAATTATCATTTTATAACTTCATATAATTACTGGTCTAATATACAAGTATAGGGTAACTCCAAAATGAACAGATTTAAAAGGCCTTCATCAGTATGGAATCCAAGATCTCTATTTTTGTTCCACTTAACTAGTAGAAGATTTAGTTTCTATTTTCTTCTCTAATGTCAGCAACTGCCTTAGGTAAAGGTGCTTGGAGAGGAAAAGAACAAGTAAAAACCCCATACAAATTAATACTAGAGAACATGGGTTATAGTAAATGCATGTCCTCACCAATCAGCCCACCCAATGCATGTCATCAAAATCTCAGTGACAGATGCCTTTGTAACTTCTTTATGGTATCAAATCCACCCTTGGATACCTGTGGAAAAGATGTACATAAAATTTCTAAAACATTTTGAAAAGACATGCACTTTTACAAGAATTTCACTGTTTCAGTCATAAGCACTCTTTTCCAATTACAAAGATTACAGCAATCCAGATCTGACCCAGTGAATGATGGATGACACTCTTTATGCTCCGGAGTCAACATGTAAATTTTTTCTATAATTCTACCCTCCACAAAAATTGAGTTATACAATAATGAGGTTCCTGACGGCTGATGCATTAAGTCTGTAATGAGATTGAATGCACAGTCACACCATTTAGTGTTTTCAATTGCTTCAACTTCAGAGTAAATACATCAACAAAGGCCAAGCTGGGATATTAAGTGTAGAGCAGTACATCATAATAAGATGTTAACTTGCTGATGTTACATGAAAATTATTTCCATATTTCACTGAAGAATTATTCAAGTTATTCACTAGTGTAATATGTTATTAAATGAAGCACATAGAGGCATCTTAAACATTGCCTTAATTGAAGGTAGGAATAACACAGGCAAATATTCAATACTTGCTGTAGGAAAATGCCACTTCTTCTCATGAGATTTTTACCATAAGTTAGAAAGCCTGATATGAATTACATTTCCTATCTGTGCTGGCTCTTAATTTTACCTTTTACAAGAACATGAGCATTTTACAACATTCTAAGAACTATTTCAGTCAAATGACTACTGCAGCATTTCTTATTTAGCTACTTCCAAGTGTGAAGTTTCAGCTTGTTTTTTCCATTCCTCCTCCTTTTTGGCCTCTGAGCAGCCATGTTCTTCCCATCTATGGTAAGTAACCTATGACCATTTTAGACTTCTGCCAAGATTATGCTTTCAAGTGAAATAGGTTGCCCAAGAAAATTTTAAGATCAGTTTGAATATACCTGTGTGGAGGCCCAGGGACCTGCTACCAGGAAAGATACCCTTTTGTTTAGGGTGAGAAAAACCTTCCTCCCATCAGCCTTTGCAGCCACATGTTAATAATTTTTAGGCTTTTTGTTCTATTGGTTTGCTAAGTTTATACCAACCTCTTCAGCCCATGTTCACCCATCCTAGAATGCTCTTTCTTCCCTTGAACCCCACTGGGTTAACTTCACTGCAGTGTCCCACCCCTGTAACCCTATTTGTCCCCCCAGTTCATATTTACCCCTCTGCACCATTTTTTCCCATCCCTATTGGACCCTGACCCTCAAGGACCACCCCTTTATCTGCTACATAACCCTGGATCCTTGGCACAGATCACTCTCAGCGACACGCAGCAGCACAATGCTACATACACCTACATCATGTTTTCCAGTGATACCACAAAGGAGCTCTTCAATTCTCAGTCACTTCGACATCTGACAAGTGCTGCAGTCAAATTGCACTGAGTCTTCAGTACAGTTAATGCAGGCCAATTGTCTAATAAGAGTAGTTTAGGTTGAGAGGGATATCCGGGAATTTCTAGTTCCCATCCTTAGCTCAAAGCAGATCTGGTTCAGGTGAGTTCTGGCAGTCTCCAACATGGAAGATCCCACTGCCTCTCTGGGCCTCTCGTGCAGCATTTGACCACCATCCCTGATAACAATTTATTGTTAATTTTCCTTGTTACAGCTTATGCCTGCTGCCAAACATCCTACCACTGTACCTCCAAGAAAACCCTGGCTGCATCTTCTCAGATGGCAGCAGTAAGGTCACATTCCCTTAGCCTTCTCCTTGTAACACTGAACAAATAATTTAGGACTAAAAAGGAAAAAGATCTCTGCAATTTCCTGCATGTTATGGGCAGAAGACAGTGTGTAGAAGACCATAGTTACACTAAAAAAGCAGTGTTTTCCAACTGGGACCTGCATCCATACCTGGCTTTTCAGAAAGCCATTTGCAATGACAACTTTGGCTGGTCAAACTCTACCAAAAAAAAAATGCAAGCTCTCGAACACTTCACTTACACATTGCCTACAGAGTAACTATTAATACAGAGACAAGCATCTTTTATGGGGGTGTCGTACTTCCCATGCAGTTCTTCAAGGGACACTCAAGAAAGGTTATACAAATTATTGTAAGTTTAGTCTGGTTGTTATAGTGATGTTTCAGAGCAAAAAGGTGGTTTAACAGTGATAATAAAAAGGGAGGATTGTTTAAAACCTTATCTTTCACTCCTTGGTATTTTGAATTCCTGAATAAGTCCTTTCAGTCCTTTCAACACATTTTGAACTCAGACAAATGGCTTTTAAGATTTTTTGCCCCCTCAGAACTTTGTTCA